>NW_017670711.1:209609-420586 GCF_001879085.1 Nicotiana attenuata | reverse complement strand
TTTGATTTGTATGTGTTCTATTTCGGTTTGTGTTTTTTTTTTCGAAATTAGCATCTTAAATTTATCCGGATTTAATTTTAGTGTTTTATATAAAAATATAAATTTGTCAAATAAATTTGTCTGTTAATATTCTCATTTATATATAAGTGCTTTCATGCCGTTTTGTGTTTTATTTGCAATTAAATTTATTTGTTGTTTATGTTTAGTTTAGATTATTTTTTAGCGTAGTAAAATCTAGACCTTTTTAGCGTAGTAAAACGTAGATCCTTTTAGCGTAGTAAAATAAGATCATTGTAGCGTAGTAATGTGTAGTATTTTGTTTGAATTTGTTTTAACTATAACTTATTTATTTTGTTACACTATATTAATTTCCTTTTTCAGGCTTCATGTGATGCTGCGACAGATGACTACATTCAGGATCCAGACACGATTATGGTAAGATAATATAAATTGTTATGAATTATTATGTAGTTTTCTAAACTAAGTTTTATATTATTATGTATCCTTCTACTGTACCTGACAGCACCACCGATACATGTCATCCTGCGTCGCATCCGGCTATAAGGAGAAAACTTGATGATGATGATCCTGATAGCGTACCCGGGCGGGAGGGGATGCGCCTCAGGCCGACGGCTACATTGAGACACACCGGATGCGGGACACATTGAGTCGGCCTTCCTTTTTTTTTTATTTGGTGTAAATAATATTTTTGTATATATTAACAACAATATTTAATCGAATATGTCCATTACTTTTTTTAGTTCTCAATGTGTTTTATTGTTTCGTATAACAACACAAGCACTTAAACTTAAATGCCACTTCAATTAAAATAAATTTTAGTACAACAAACAAGGAAAATATTAGTACAACACAAACACAAACATAACATGCCAACATAATAAAAATACATGAAATATGAAAAATACACTAAACACATACAGGCCATTGTTTAGTCCCGGTTGCCATTTATTCTCCGTTCCAACCACTTAAATCGTTGTTCCATTTGTTCTTTTTCTTCTTCTAACTCTTTCACTCTCACCTTCACCTCCGCAAGTTCCCGTTTATATTTTTTTTTACGTTCCTTCTATGCTTCACAATTCCATTCTGCTCTCCATTTTTCATCTCCTACCTCCTTCAGTTTCTCCCTCATTTCTGTAATAATTCTATCGCTTTCTCTTTGTACTCCCAGTTGGCATAACCACATATTATAAAGAGATTGCAGTTGTTCTCTGTAGCATTCTTCATAACATGGTTCATCAACCCATTCATCAAACTCACACATAGGCTCGCCGGAAACCTTGTACAACTGGTTCATACAGTGCCAGTAGCAGCTTCCAACATCACGACCTTCCCAACAACTTTTCATCATACATTCTTTTCCACGGTAGCACATTGGTGGACGAAGAGGTTGAGCCATTTGTGAAATATTTCCTTTTAGTAAAAAAAAATCTTTCTTTTAATGAAATATTTGCGTTTAGTAAATTTTGAGCACACAAAATGACTACAATGAGCCCGTTATTTATAGGCGAGAGAACACACACATAACGCCAGGTATAATGGCGCTATATTTTACGTGTTAAATATCATGATGTTGACAAGACTACTTTATGTCAGCTGGTCAGCTTTTTCAGTTCGACAAGACAACACACACATAACGCCAGGTATAATGGCGCTATATTTTGCGTGTTAAATATCATGATGTTGACAAGACTACTTTATGTCAGCTGGTCAGCTTTTTCAGTTCGACAAGACAACACACACATAACGCCAGGTATAATGGCGCTATATTTAGCGTGTTAAATATCATGATGTTAATAAGACTATTTTATGTCAGTTGGTCAGCTTTTTCAGTTCGACAAGACAACACACACATAACGCCAGGTATAATGGCGCTATATTTAGCGTGCTAAATATCATGATGTTAATAAGACTACTTTATGTCAGCTGGTCAGCTTTTTCAGTTCGACAAGACAACACACACATACTAAATGGAAGTTCGTGTTACGTTTAAATAATCCTAGAGGAAAAATAACGAAAAAGAAAAAAAGGTGAAATAAGTGGACCGATATTTCTTCCATTATCTAGAATCAAACCAAATATTGTGAAAGTTGAATTATGTTAACGTCAAAGCATCTTTATTTTTCTTATACATAGAAGAGTGGTAATGTGCTGGACTTGGAAAAAATTATTTTATTACAAGCATAATTTTATTTCATAAATCACGCAACATACACATAATAACTAATTATTACAACATCAACTCATGGGTAGTTAGGTATACTAGAAGAACACCCACCCCGAGCTTGATTACTGTTGCCACCCAAAGGATATTTTCTACGATCGTGTCCTGTTTGCGAGCATATACCATATTTTCGCGCATAAACTGTATCACTAACATCCATTTGGTTCCATATACGCGTTCTCTTCTGCACTTGTATTTTACGCAAATAAGACTTGTTACACACCATTTTAAATAGTTCAGGAGGCCAATACTGCTCAGCACCCAGTGGCTGCAACTGACCACTATATGTGTTTAGGTACTTGGAAACACTATATTGTCGATCAACATAGTTGGTTGCACCTAAACCAACTTGTTGAAAGCACTTGATGGCATGAGAGCAAGGCATGTGGCAGATGGACCATTTTCCACAAGAGCATAACCTTGCAGATTCATTTACAGTATGCACATTATTACCCCGATTTTGATGGATAGCAGTGCGAACTTCAAAAATATTTCTTTCATTATCATACTGCAAAAATGAATGCCAATGTGCTCGTTGTCTATATTTCTCAAATCTCGTCATCGGCACTGGCATAAATTCAACACCCCTTTCCATCAATGACATTGCAGCCGCAGACCTTTCAATGAACCTCTCCGCCATTTGCTTGAACGATATCTGCACCATGGCTGTGACAGGCAATCCTCTTGCCGACTTCAATAACCTGTTGAAAGACTCTGACATATTTGTAGTCAGAGTTCCCCATCGTCTGCCACCATCCGCATGCAAAGTCCACTTTTCAGGGTCATGTCGCATTAACCAACGATAGGCTGCCTCGTCTTCTTTCTTAATATATTCCATGTGCCTCCAGAATTTATGTTGTTGGTGGTCTATTGCTGCCATCCACATCAAATCATGTAGATCCTTATTGGATATGCCTTCTGGAAATTGGCTTTCAAATGCCTAACACAGTAACGATGGTAGGCATAAGGTTCTTGCCATGCAGGCAAGTTCTCCATGGAACTTAAGATACCACCGTGCCGATCAGATATTAGACAGATACCGGAACGCTGTTTCACAACGTGCTCTTTCATATGGTTCAAAAACAACGTCCACGTCTCTTGGCTTTCATTGGCACAAATAGCAAAAGCTAGAGGAAATATCTGTCCATTAGCATCTACTGCCACGGCTATTAACAGCTTGATATCGTACTTTCCATAGACATGAGTGCTGTCTATGGATATTACGGGGCGACAATGCGAAAAACCATCAATTGCTGGTTTAAACGCCCAGAACATGTAATTGAATATATATTCTGGTTTACCTGCACTTCGCTCAAGCTTCCACTCAACAACCGTCCCGGGGTTAAAATGCTGCAGTGCAGCCATGTACCTAGGCAGATCTGCAAATGACTTATCCCAGTTACCATACACTATTTCAAACGCTCGTTTGCGCCCGAGAAATGCCTTTCTTTTAGTAATGGTATGGCCATGTTCCTGCTGGACTGATGTAATGCACTCTTTGATTTTATACCTTATGGACTGTTCGATGTGTGGAATAAGAACAAGAGAAATCAAGTCAATATCCAAGTTGAAGTGATTCCCGTTGAATGTGTCCATTTCGCATGTGTGGGTGGGAATGTATTTACCCACTTTCCACATACCTGTCTTCTTCTTGGTCGCACGCAACATCCAATTACATGGCCAAAACCACCTGCGACAAACAACCTTGTATACCGTCGGACTTGACTCCCATACCTGCATCTCATGACACTCTTTTACGTTGTGCATTTTACAAGCCCTGCTTAGGCGCGCTTTATCAGGAAAAAGCATCCCCTTTGCAAGCACCGTTGGTCTAGACTCATCCCACATTGCTGTCCGGATTTCATCAAAATCCCTTGTGAGAGCTTCCACATCCGGCACGGTTGGCAAGTTATCAATGTAAGGAATCTCTCTTGAATGAAACCGCACTTCGGACTCATACACTCTTCGTCTAGGGGGTCTCTCTTCAAATCAGGTCCTTCCTCCTCATCCTCTGCATCACCATCCTCACGAGCAAAGGGTGTCTCATCCCCGGATTCATCCGCATTGTTATCGTAATCACTGTTCTGTTCCTCACTCTGTGCATCTGCCAGGTCCCGATGTAATACATCATTTTCGGGCAATTGAGTGAGTTCAACTTGCTCATTTTCACTGCACAACCAACAAAAATATAAGCTACTAAATTAATAAATGATTTCCATATTTTGCGTAAATCACTTCACTTACATGTCGTAATGTGATGAAATTCCATGATGGACGTCATCAATTAGGTGATGACTACCGGATGGGCCACTTGTAAAATTCATATCCGGCCGGTACCCCCTATTAAATATGTGAGCGTTAATACAAATTCAATACAACAAAAATATACATAATTAACACAAATGAAAATAGAAATTTACCACTGGTCTTGTGAGTTATGGAAAGCAGGGTATAAATTATTTTCTCGCTGCTCATTCACCGGCGGTGATAAGTTTAAATCAAAGATAACTCTTTCATTCGGAACTTGTCCGGCAAAAACTGTTCCAGAATAACCACCCGATTACTGGGGGTTATCTCTACTACGCACAACCTCATTTTTTGGAACGTCTTCGACTTTCACGTACATCTCCTACATTGTGATTACAAGAAAATCCCGACATTCGTCCGGAGTCCTCAAAAATCACTCAAAGTTTCATCATCGTCGATGTTAAACTCCGAGTAAAAAGCAACCCCTTGCGGAGTGACGGAATAAGGATATCTTCCGATTACTTTAAGTATCACCGAACGTTTCCTCACACTCTTTTTTTTGCATAACAACGATATCAATGTATCGTACTCCATTGTCAGTGGCAATTTAACATGACACTTAGCAGGTAAACTGTAGCCCACTGAGTTATTCTCCATCACAACCTCACCACCCCAATATAATGAAACTCTTATCCTACGCTCTTCAGACATAATAAAAAAATGCTGGAGAATTTAACAACAACAGACGTTTCAACAAGAGTTAAAAGTTTTTTTGAATGCATTTCTATGTGATTCTAACCTCTTTATATAGAAAATGGAGAGCCGGGAAGATTTTTTTTTTTTTTTACATATATAGCGCCAAATAAGTTGGCACTATACGTTTTTGAATTATTGTACTCTGGTCAGGAAAAAAGGGTATAACGCCAGGTTTTCTGGCGCTATATCACTGTGTCAGTATAACGCCAGAAAACCCGGCGCTATATATTAACGGTGCCGTTACCGTTATTATATAGCGCTAGGTTTTCTGGAGTTATATATATTATGGTCACTTTTTTTTTTACACTTATTTGCGTCTTTTGAGTCCAAAATAACAACATTTTGGTTCTGAGACTCGGTTCTAGTGGGTTCAAGTTACAAGATGTGATACTTAAAATTTTTACTGGATATTTAGTTTGGTTAAGAATTTGATATTGGTGTTGGCTTAAGACAAGGAATTAGAGTACTTCTATATCATTATTGATTCTACAATGCAATATTAGAGAGATGAAATGATTAGTTTTAGATTCATTAAAGGGCTCTTTAGAGAAAATATCTCGGTTTGAGGTACTTGTGGGAGCATGAAGGGGAACAAAGTGGCTTATAGATATTAGGATGACATAGTTTCATATCGGAATCACTTAGTGTAATTTTTGGTTAAAGACCACAGTATAATGAAAAAAAAAGTGATGCCTTAAAAGTGGGTCAAGAGTAATTTGAAGAAGCTGAGTAATAGCAGTAGCTTGGATTAATACGATATCTGAAATGATTAATTTACTTCGTATAATCGGGTATTACAGATACTTTTGTGGTAAGACTTTTGGATTTGGTAGTCCGTGTGACTTGGTTGACTTGGAGAGATTCAGTTTCAATGGCTTAATTATTATATAGTGAGATTCTAAGAGCTTGAGATGGTTTTGACCATGATTTTAAAGTTAATGTTTCGTATATGCTTGGAGAGTTTGTTGCGTGATGATGATTGACTCATGGATTGAGAAAATTCGTATGTTTCTAGGCAGATGAGTGCGTATGAGGAGGACTATCCTACTTTTGGCTTGGAGTTGATAATAAATTCTTGTACGTAGATATGGCATCATGATAGATGTGGCGAGTTGTGTGAAATTTGAATTGCTTTGCAGAGATAGCACGAATAACTCGAGTTGCTTAAGAAGTATAGTAGTACTGATTTCAGTATTACCAAGGAAGGGAATGTGGTGTAGAGGATACTTGCTATTGGAGTCTATGGACGATTCCACTAACCACTACAATAATTATATGATAGTCAGTCGTTGAGGTTCAAATTTAGGTTGCCTAACATGGAAGGATTGATGGAATTGCACATTAATAGATATTTGCAGGTGTGACTTCATAGTGGTGTCTGAGTAGTCATGTGGAGGTCACCAGGAATCTTGCACTTTTGAGGTATAGGGGTTGAATTTCTAGAGGTAGGACTATCTCTGTTGTTGTGGACAACGAAAGTGTGTGAATGGTTACATAGCTGGTTGTATGTGTATATGATGAACGACTTGAGAAGATTTTTGCTAGATAGAGCTCGTGGTTTATGATATTTAATGTGTTGTGATCTGCCTAAGTGCAGTGATATATCCTTCTTAGAGGTCTTGCTTTTGAGGAGTATGGCTTAGAAGGTTGTTGGCATTATTTCTTTGTCTTGAAATGCTAAGCAAATTAAGGACTTTAGACTCAAAGATTTATATATTTAATGTATTTGTTCCACGAAATTATAGCAAATCACGGGTGAGTGGAACAGATGGGGGAACATAAAGTAAAATGGTTCGAGATGTAGTTTTTTGATAATTTGGGTTGAAAGCAGGTTGCATGTATATATTCGCAATTGAGACATGTGGTTAAAAATTACTCGTGTCCATAAGCAAAAGTCAGAATAGGTCCATATTAGCCTATGGAAGGCTTATTACCTTCTTCAGAAAAATGTAGAATCAGTTTGGGCGTCTACTGGTAAGACTGTTGAGGATGTATATTCTACGGCGGGTCAGATTTGTTTATCTATATTTATATCTATACCTATATTATATTAAAAGCACGAAAGCCCTTAACGAAATGTCGTTCGTTTTTTTTACTCTTTTAAAATAAAGTTCACATTAGACAAAATAGTCATTTGAATTGAAATCAACTAAAATTTTAGTTATACACATTTTGTTATTTGAATTGTTTACGATATTCTACAATATTTAGAACTTTTGAAGTTTACTATATAATTATCCAACTTTGACTTTTTCAACATTGTTTTACCCAAAAAAAAAACGTATCTAGACTAAACTAATAGTTAGGAATTTGTATTCAACTTCAATTCCTTCAAAATTGCGTAAGAAGGAAAATGTATATATTTTTGTTAAGAAAAATTTTTCTTGAAATTTTTGCTGCTTGTCACGCAGTAAAAGAAAGAGAGAGTCTTTGAAAACTTTCTCTTCCTTTCTGATAACCAAAAGATAGCAGAACAACATTCTGTTGTTAGTTTGATCCTTTGAAATATGTTCCTTAACCTTTTTTTTTTATTTCATAGTATCAAAATAATTTTTTTACTAAAAACAAAAAAAATCCTAAACGTAAATAAAAAATTATCTTTTCAAGAAGGTACAAAATTCTCCTCAAAGTGTTAGTAATTTCTAACTTAATTAAAAAAAGATATATGCTGAGTGTCATTATAATTTTATCTAATATAAAATATACTTACGAAAAGTAAAAAAGTCCATCTGCAAGTCTTAAAAAAAAAAGAAGAAAAATAAAACATTCCTAAATTTCTCACATAAATAAAAGAAAATTAAAAAAAGAATGCATTCCTAAAATTCATAAATAAATAAATGAGAAAAGTATGTTTTCAAGAAGGAATTAGATTTTGTTCAATTCCTAAAATCTAAGTTAAATAAAAGAGAGAAATATCTTTTCAACATGTAGTGAGACTGTAATTAAAGAGAATATTAAAAAGGAAATTCTAACTACTTTTGTTATGGAATTTCTTCCCGGGAACACGGATCAGTATCAAGCAAAAACTTACGGAGTCTTTTCTTAACCCTTTTTTATTTACATTTTGAATTTTAGAGATGTTATGATTTTACTTTAAATACTATTTAATTTCTTAAAAAGTGTCAAATTAATTTTAATTTGATGTAAAGAAACAAACCATCCTTATCTTTTTATAAAATTATATTTAGCATTAATTTTTCTCCAAAATTAAGAATATTATCATTCATAAAATTATTTATGGATAGGATATGTTCATTACGCGTGTACCCCATATTTATAAATATAAAACTTTTGAACAATACTATTGAATTATGTACACTTAAAATGCAGCTCTTAAGTGTCATTCCCAAAGTATTTCTAATATTTTATATTTTGAGTTAAAGAGTATAACAATTATCAACATTGGATAATTTAAATTTAATTGCAATATTTATTTAAGTAGTATTTATAATTATGATACATAAATTTTATAGAAAGCATTTCTGAATAAAGAGCAATGGACATCCATACTATATTAAAAGACGAAGACTCTCAGCAAAATATTATTCACCTTTTTTGTACTTTGAAATTAACTAAAATTTTGATCATTAAATATTTTCTTATTTAAATTATATGGGAAGTCATAATATTTAGAACTTTAACACAAATATATTTGTGAGAAATAAGAGTTATAATAATTAGGACGTTTTGTTGTCCTTATATTTGCTTGGGTCTAAGGGGAAAATTCTATTTACGGCTTGTCACTATTAAAAGAGAGACACATATACTTAATTAAGTCTTTTTTTTTTTGAAAAAAATCGAGAAAGAGAGAAAATATTGTTCGAGTAAGAAATATCTATATTTTCTATATCATTATAAGAGTATAAAAGCCCGAACTCCTAACGCAAATGAATTATTTTCTTTACATTTTGTTCAAGTACTCAAACACATTATTTTATAATTATTACGTAATTAGTAAAAATTGTATATTTATTGATATAGGGTACACGCGCAAAACGCGTACCCTAAGACTAGTACAACAAAAGGTATAATATGAATATGTCATCCGAAAAGGGTTCTAGCTATATGGGATATTTACCATCGAATTTGATAGAGTGATAGTTCATGATGTGATTATAGCAATTATGTCCGGTGATTTCGATGCACGAGTTGAGTTGAATTGAGTTTGCTTAATTGTCTCATAACGAACATAACGAACAAATGAAGTAAGTTGTATAGATACTCATAGACTTGTTGAGAAAGGACACTGCATACACTGGGTCATTGGGTGATAAGTTGCATTTTTTTACAGATTTATCATATTTGGATTATTATTTGTACGGTGCACAAATCACAACTGTTGAGGTTCCATGAGGAATTGATTTATTGAAAAAGGTCAAACTGATTCAGGAGCGTCTTCGTAGAGCGCAATCCAGACAAAAGAGTTATGGTGATATGAAGGCTCGTGATATGGTATTCATGGTGGGTAAGAGGGTTCTACTCAGAGTTTTGCCCATGAAAGGTGTAATGAGTTTCGATAAGAAGGACAAGTTGAGCCCTCGGTATATTGGTCCTTTTGAGGTTCTAGAGAGAGTTGGTAAGGGGCCTATAGAATTGCTTTGCCACCTAACTTCTCGGCAGTTTATCCGGTATTTCATGTTTCCATGCTCCGAAAGTACTATGAGGACCCGTCACATGTGTTAGATTTCAGCTCGATGCAGTTGGACAAGAATTTGACTTATGTTAAGGAGCCGGCAGCCATTTTGGACAGGCAGGTCCGAAAGCTGAGGTCGAAGAACATTGAACCGGTGAAGGTTCAGTGGAGGGGTCAACAGGTCGAGGAGGAAACTTTGGATACCGAGCATGATATGTGGAGCAAATATCCTCATCTTTTTAGCACTTCGGTTACCCGTAGTGCCGCAGCTAGTCAAGAGCCCCATGGAACTTATACTGGACAACCATCTTTCAGTGCACCTTCTGCACGGGGTTCCTATAACGGTTATTCCAGTCGTCTCGCGCAGACTCAGTACCAAGAGTTACGCCTGCAGAGGGGTTGTTATGAGTGTGGTGATAATAGGAACCTTATGAGAGATTGTCCTAGACTTCGGAGGGGTGGAATCACGGAATATAATCAAAACCGAGTAGAAAATATTTACCCTAATCCATGTGGTGAAAATCTCCTCCAAAATCTCCCAAATCCGAGATCCATTGCTCAAAATATGATAAAATGTCCGAAATCTTCGAAATAGAGTACTTTATAACATTGCTCCAGCAATACCCTTCGCCAAAGCGCAAGCCTCGCGTTCGCGTAGCACAAACTCACACTACCACACTTTACTCTATGCGTTTGCGGCAACAACCTCGCGAACGTGATGAAGCACACTGCCAGACCTTCACGAACGCGGACAAACAATCGTGAACGCAATGAAGAACCCATCATGACTGACCAACCTCGCTCAACACCACGCGAACGCAAAGACTTAAAACGTCAACCAGTGCGAACGCGATCTCTGAAGCACGAAAGCAAAGAACAAACATCAAACAACCCCCATTGCAACGACTCGACCTTCGCGGTCGCAAAGAAGACCAGAACCAGCAGAAACCAGCAGAACTAACATGGCTAGAAATGGTCCGAAACCCGTCTGTAACTCACCCGAGCCTCGCGCGACCCCGTCCCGACATACCAACAAGTCTCATGACAAGACACGAACCTACTCAAGGCCTCAAATCACACATAACAACATGAAAATCACGAATCGCACCTCAAATCGAACTTAATGAACTTCTAAACTTTCAACTTCCAAAACTCGTGTCAGACCATATCAAATCAACTCGAAATTACCTCAACTTTTGTACACAAGTTCCATATGACCTAACGAAGCTATCCAAATTCCCGAAACCGCAATCCGAACTCAATATCATCAAAGTGAACTCCCGGTCAAACTTATGAACATTCCAAAACTCCAAATTACCAACTTTTGCCAATTAACGCCAAAACCTTTGGTCAACTCTTCCAACTTAAAGCTTCTAACATGAGATTCATTCTTCCAAATTGATCCTGAATCACCTATAAACCAAAACCGACAATTCGCATAAGTCATAATACATCATATGAAGCTATTCAAGACTTCAAACAGCTGAATGAAGTGCAAATACTCATAACGACCGGATGGGTCGTTACAAACCTGACACTCATCTATGTATAAATAGATATTATTTATAGGTTTATATGTTAAAGTTGAAGATTTTGTGCAGGATATCTACATTAAGATAGAGAAAACAAGAATTGAAATGTTCTCGCAGAAAAAAGCAATCAACCTTGAGATAACAAATCATGCCAATGCGCAATTAATATTATTATGGCTGAAGGATACATAGAAGGTAAAGTTAATCAAAGAATGTTGCTTCCAACATCGTCGATACATAGAAGGTACAGTTAATAAAAAAAAATTGCTTCCAACATCGTCTATTGAAAATCAATCAAATTTCATTAGGAAGATACACTAAAGTTTGATTGATTGCGTGATAGCTAAAAGAACGAAGATAGAGTTGTCGGAGAAAATGCCTTTTAATCTTATTCATAAAAGGTCTTAAAGTTGCGCTAGAATACTAACTTTTGGTAGATTTAAATATGAACACAATCAATTGTTTTTTAAGTCTATATGTATTAAATATTTTTACGTATATTCAAGAATACAGAGAAACTAGTTGCTACAAATGAGTCTCTCATGTACGTTCACTAAGCATCCAAATTTTTGTTCAGAGAAACCGGGATTAGGAATAAATTAAACAAATAAATCACGGATAAATCCAACCAATCGTTTTGTTAATTAAAGGCAGAAATGATACGTGTTATATTAAGTCTGACTTCTTCTCTTCCTCTTCAATCTATGTTGGCTTATTCACTGTTTCGACACTCTTGTAAAAAACTGTTTTATCATTAGCACGGTTATTACAAATCTGTTTTATCATAAAGAGTATAATAAAAGTGTTGTATGATGGAAAACTAATTCAATGTTGTAATGCTAAATTATTTAGGATTTGATATTTGCAAGTTTATTTAAATTTATAGTCAGAATTTTATAGAAAGAGGTTTTCAGTTTTTAGTTAAATAGGTTTGGTACTTTTATAAATGGAGATGCTGCTAGCTATATTCAAGTGTGAAAAAGTGGTGAAGAATGTGGAAAAGTAGCTTTTAGACATTTAATAAAGAAAAATTCTTTCAGTGTAAATTCATCCAATTATAATTTCTTATTGTTATACAACAATAAAAAATAAGAGTATTGCAGAGAAAAGTAGGGAGAGAGAATTCTTATTGATTTTGGGATGAATTACAATGGAATAGAACCCTCTATTTATAGGGAGAGGGTGACTTAGCCACCTAGAATCTCTCTAAATATAGACATTCACCATAAATAAAATTCTATTTATAACACTCCCCCTTGAATGTCTATTCAACAGATAATGTGCCTCGTTAAAACCTTAACTAAAATAAAACCCAGTGGGAAAAAAATTCTAGAAAAGGAAAAAGAGTACACATATCTAACAATACGTCTTTTGGTTGCCTCGTTAAAAACCTTGCAAGGAAAACCCAGTGGGACAAAACCTTGTAAGGAAAAAAGAGTACAACGCGTATTAACTCCCCCTGATGAGAGCATCAATTCACATCCTTAAGCATTTGCATTCCAATCTTGTGCACCATCTTCAAAAGATCTTTGGTAGAGATTTGATGAACAAATCAGCTACATTAACTTGAATGAATATATTGCACCTTGAAATCATCATTCTTGATAGAGATGAATTGTCTTCATATGATCTTGTTGGAATTGTCAGTTCAATATCTTCACATAGAGGTGAAAACTCTTGCTATCATATTATCATGCATATAGTTATAGCAAGATACATTTGTGCACAAATTGCATTGAGGATGTAGTACTTCATGACCATGAATTCTATATGCTTTAAGCAATTTAAATCCTTCATGGATTGTCATATAAGTTAAGTCATATAAGCCATATAATAGACTTTATATGCATATCAAGTTTTCATGTCATGCTAGACATATAAGATATCGAAAACTGATTGCACGTACCATTGACTTTATACTTTCAAGTGTTTGAACTACAAGTTCCAAAACTACATGTCTTTCATATGAAACCAATTACTACTTGAATTGTTTCTCTAGACTTAAGATGCTCATATATATTTAGCGTTATCATAGATGTTGTCGGCAAACATTCTATATCGGTTTCAATATTTTTTTTATAAAGACATAACATAGAGATCTCTTCATTCATATTTTCAGGTACCTGAATCTCTCTTGAGATTTTATGAAGTGTTATGTCATGTGATCTTCTAGATCACTTGCCTCCTTTATTATGATCATTTTGATCATAATTTGCTCATCTTCTTTATCAAGAAGTTTATTTGAAATCGATTGTCTATACGCTTTAAGCTTACCATAGACTTTGTCCTTCTAGGACTTAATAGGAGCATTTGCAATGAGAATATAGTTACTTTCTTTGGGTCAGCAAATGTGTCTGGCATGCTTTGCATTATATTGCACATGAATTACCCTTTTATGAACTTCAAGTTCATATTATCTTATTCGAGGATCTAGATGTACAAATGATAATTCATTCCACGTAACCTTTTCTCAACCGTTTATCATGTCTTCCCCTCATGTTAGAAAAACTAACTTGTTACCTCAACTTTGAGAATCCACCTTTGTGCGTTATGGTGTTAATCAAAATATACACCGCACATCAATAATAATAAGATGGAATTATTTGGTTCCTGACCCTGAACCACTTGTGAGGGGAGAAAAAAATATACTTTCGTATATAACGTATATCAAACTGATATATATAACTTTGTTCTCATAAGCAATTGTTTAGCTATTAAGTAGAGGCACTTAATAAATCATTTCGCTAAACGAACTGTGATGTAAACCTACTTTTCAAGATGAACTTCTTGAATAAAAAATCTGGAAATTATGCTCGAAATTAAATTATTGAGCAAGTTACCTCGCAAAACATCATGTTGCGGGTTAATAATAATTGCACATGTAACCATCTCATAGATGCATCTTATATGATATACATGGCAGGTGAATGGGCCCATATTCACCTTTGATATTTCCAGCATTCATGGGATTCAATCCCAATTTTAGTTGGTATATTAATTAATGAGAACATGCAACATAAGAGAATTCGTAAAGAACTTTCTAGTTCTTTAATATTTACCCATGTGAATTCTCTTTTATTTTTGCACATCATACTTGAATTAACATGGCTAAACCAATTATGCCAACTGGATAAATTATCAATATTGATAAACTTCAGGTTTACACCATAATGTGTGCAATTATGAATAAACTCCAAGTTTATTATGATATGAATTTTTATATCAATAAATATCCACTTCATTGTGGTATTCTTTTGTTTATGTAGTACAAATTGGAGAATAAAGCGGGTAGCTTTTCACATACATATTACCCCGCTACAAGTTGTAGTAATAGAAGATATTAAATATTTCCTTTATTTATAGTCTCAATATAATCAACTTTCGCGTATACTTTGGAAACTGAATAAGTTTCTTTGAGACTTACTACAACACAATACCTTATTGGTAATCAATTGTGTTTCTCCAAAATAGTATAATTGGCTCTTCTAGAGCTCTCAATTAATTTGGTACTACCACATATTCATCAACGTCCATATGGTGAATATCTCTTTTAAAGAGAAAGTTATACCATTATAGTTATGGTCAAATTTACATGCAAGATCTGTTTCTTGCATTATTGTTGTCTTTTAATAATCACAATACCAAAATATTTTGGCATACAATAAGTACGTGACCAATGACCATTCATGCCATAATAATGACATTATTTTCTTATATCATCTCAAACCTCCTTTTAGAGGTGAGTGCGGTATATTCACTACCACTAGCACATTCATATTCTTTGAAGAATGAATACGTATTCATAAATCATATGTTATCACATTCACATCATGAATGGACCATAATCATCTATATGTGCTTTATAAAATCTCATGTCAAATCGATGACTAATATTTTTCACAGAGTGAAATATTATTTTGAGAATCCTTATTATTCTCATTATCACCATGATGACGATTATAATTTCGTCTATTGCCACATCCACATCCATTGATACCTTCACGGTAATAGTTTTGTCTTCTTTCAGACTTATTACATATTGCTATCATATTCTCTTAAGGGAATGAGAATGAAGCAAATTCAATGGGACGGGTTTTCACTTCTTATGCCCATAATCATACATAAATATGATCATGGCAAGGCATATAAACTTTACCACTTTGGGTGGTTATAATGTCTTTCAAACTCCACTAGAGTTACAATCAAAATTTATCGTCTTTGCTTGTATTTAAAATCAAATTATAGAATAAAAGAGAAAAATGCAGTAAATCACTTACCTTAAATCTAGAATTTAAGTATGAAGGAAATTCATATAACAATTGACAATCATTATGATCAACCCCAAAGCTTCTACTCAATTGGTTAGAGTCTCGTGCTGATAACGTGTTATAAAACAATAAATAAAGAACAAGAGTATTGCAGAGAAAAGTAGGGAGAGAGAATTCTTATTTATTTTGGGATGAATTACAATGGAATAGAATCCTCTATTTATAGGGAGAGGGTGATTTAGCCACCAAGTAATAAACCATATCTCTCTAAATATAGACATTCACCATAAATAAAATTCTATTTATAACACATATTGTATTGTTGATAAACTAGTTAAGGCAAAAGACTTGTTACAAAGATATAAAATTACGTCCGAAGAGTCCCCAGCTACAAAGAAGGGTAGTCTTACACCAATCAAATCTGGAAAAAGGATTCTACAATTTTTCTAAAAATAAAACGAAAATAGTCCATTCAGCCCTAAATTGGCATTCCCAAAAGATTATTTTTGTATTTAATCATCTGAGTTTCCCAATTACTAACACGACTAATTCAAATTCCTGTGAGATTATAACCCTGCGAAATTTTCCCTTCATTACTTTTTTTCTCTCTAATTCACTAAAACCCTAGGGCTTAGGACTTACCCCCCCCCCACCCCCCCCCACACACACACAAAAAACACACACGCGCACACGCAACCCAAAAGACAAAATTACATAATAATGCACTCCATAAGTTGATCTTGCATTATTTTAGTCCACTTACAAGTTTGCAAATGTGTAGCCAAATATCAATAAGCTTAGATCTGATTTTTTTTTTTTCAGTTTAATTTTTTTATTATTTATATCTTAAACGTGAAATATTTCCATTCTCCTTTTTCCTCAAGTTTCTACATACCTATCACAACTACGAAAATTCAAAAACAGGCGCGAAAAATCTAAAATTTCATCTTCTTTAATGCTAATCTTGTTAGATTTTAAATATGATTTTCTGAGAAATTTGGAGTGAGTATTGTTTGAACTTATTATAATTAGTCTAAGTAGACTGCATACAAAGTTTGAAGTCATTTAATGGAGATTTGGAATAGTTTTAATCAAGAATTGCAAGTGAAAATCGTACAAAAAGTTCGTCAGATACGAACAAGTTAAATGGAGAAGGCACGAGCAGTCATACAAGTAATTCAACGCTCGTACCTATTCAAGACATTTAAAGGTCAAAGATCGTGAAGAGTCAAAGGAATGAATCTGACAGCAAAAAAGAGCTCAGATACAATATTTAATGAGTATTAAATACTGGAAACGTTAGAGAATATGTATTTAACATATATGATTGCATAAGGTAACATTTAAAGTCATTAATTGCCCATAATTGTCTTTTTATGACAAAGGTAAAGTCTGTATTCCCAAAATGGCTATAGAAGGGAAATTCACAAACAACTGTAAGCACGAAAAAAAACACTATTGCAATATACTTTGATTTACTTGCTTTCTGATCATATTATTCACAAATTTCTTTCTTTATATACTCTTTTCCGATTATCAGTAACCCGTGTTCTTCTAAATTAAATCTTTGACCTAAAATCCAATTTTTGGTTAAACAAATTGGTTTCGTTACCGGGAATCTGATAATCAATTATATCTCAGCTTGATTTTCTTTGTGGAATCAACTATGTCGAACAACAATGACAATATCCAAGGAAACCCAATCAATCAGCAAAATCAGGGAGATCCGCAAAATGATCAAACTCCACGAGACTCACCACGACAATCTCGTGAAGGCACTCCTGAAGGATCTCACACAGAAGAACGAGGTCAATTTGAAAATGCTGAAGCTATGGATGATACCTTACAAAAACTTATCGCTACTTAGGTCAATAAAGCTTTACAAGCTTTTGTTAGTCAATTACCTGCTGCTCCACCCACACCTACTCCAAATAACAATACTTTGGAGAACCCTCGTTCTGGACTGGTTAATTCAGGCAGCGGTGGAACCCCCAGTGAAACACAGGAGGGAGACCCAGGTAATCCAATTAATTCTGATTTGCAAAATCTAGTGCTAACATTGCAGAAACAGCTTAGGGAGCAAAACGACCGCATAGAACAAATACCCGGAGTACCACCCGTGATCAAGGGAGTAGATATAGATAAATATTCTCAACAGCCATGGAAGCCAAGTGCCGCCCCTCTCCCAATTCCAAAGAAGTTCAAGATGCCCGATATTCCAAAGTATGATGGGACAACAGACCCACAAGATCATGTTACTGCATTTACAACAGGAGTCAAGGGCAATGATTTGACTAAGCAGGAGATTGAATCAGTCTTGGTCAAAAAATTCGGTGAAACACTCACTAAAGGGGCACTAACATGGTATTCTCTCTTACCTGAAAATTCTATAAATTCTTTTGCTGAGCTTGCAGATTTATTTATCAAAGCACACTCGGGAGCTCAAAAAGTTGAAAAAAGAATGGAGGATATCTTCAAAATCAAGCAAGGAGATTCAAAGCTGCTCAGAGAATTCGTGGATAGATTTCAACGGGAAAGAATGACATTGCCACGAGTACCTGACAATTGGGCAGCCATAGCCTTCACCAGCAATTTGAATGAGAAGAGTTCAGAAGCCACGAGGCGACTCAAGGAAAGCCTTCGAGAATTCCCAGCAACAACGTGGAATGATGTCTACAACAGATACAGTACAAAGATGAGGATTGAAGAAGACATTATTTACGACATAAAACAGAAGAAAAAGTAAGCTCAAGGCGTGTTGAAAATGAAAAGAGATCCGGTAAAAACAGGTACGAGCCTTACATGGGACCTGCGGAAAGGACTCACGGTCAAGGCAAGATAATCAAAGGTACGATCACAAACCTAGAAATAGGGAATCAGGCTTCTCATCAAGGTTCGGGAATGATCGGAACACACGCGGGTCACGAGACGATGATGGAAGTCTAAAGGCAAGGTTCGGTGGTTACAACTTCAACGTAAGCACCTCTGAACTCGTAGCTGTTTTAAGAAGCATGGGAGATAAGGTACGGTGGCCAAAGGAAATGCGATCGAATCCAAACAGACGAAACCCTGATCATTGGTGCGAATTTCATAACGATCACGGGCATAAAACAGCAGATTGCAGGTTTCTGCAAGGTGAAGTTGATCATTTGCTAAAACAGGGGTATCTCACTGAGTTATTCAGTGAGAAAGGTAAACAAGCATACATGAAGAACAGGCAAGAGCCTCCAAAACCACCTTCACCCAAGAGAACTGTCAACGTTATAAGTGGGGGTGAAGAGATCAACGATGTATCATATAAAAAGGTTTCAAAAGTAACAATTACCCACGGGAAGCGGCCTCGACATGTACTGGAAGAGGAGAATATTATATTCAACGACGCAGACGCCGAGGGACTCTTAACTCCGCATAACGACGCACTGGTAATATCTTTACTTGTACATGACACTAACGTGAAACGAGTTTTGGTTGATCCAGGTAGTTCTGTAAATATTATTTTAATACGAGTATTGCGCGAGATGCAAGCGGAGGATAAATTGATTCCAAAAGCACATACTTTGTCGGGATTTGACAACTCTAGTGTTGTAACGAAAGGGGAAGCAATACTTACTACATTCGCAGAAGGCGTCGTTAAAGATACCAAATTTCAAGTCGTAGATATGGAAATGGCTTACAACATGATTCTTGGGAGGCCATGGATTCATGACATGGATGTTGTTCCTTCAACCTTACATCAAGTTATTAAATTTCCATCTCCATGGGGAATACGTCAAATCAGAGGCGATCAACAAACATCTAGAAGCATCAATTCCGTTGCAGATTCAACTGTTAAGGGTGAAGACAAATAGCAATTACAGAATTTAGGTGAGGGTAACACGGTGTCAACCTCACCTGAACAAAGGCAAACGGATGTGGATTCGAGACCTGATACCATTCAAGAACCGGAGGAGAACGAGAACATCAAAACAACGATAGAAGAGCTAGAGGCCGTGGTGTTATTTATACATTGGCCCGAGAGAAAAGTGTACATAGGAGCTAATCTTAGCCCGGAGGTAAAACGTAAATTGATTGAATTTTTAAAAGCTAATGCAGATTGTTTTGCTTGGTCCCATTCTGACATGACAGGGATACCACCGGAAGTCATGACTCATAAATTGAATGAAGATCCATCATATCCTCCCGTCAAGCAAAAGAAAAGAAAGCAAGGAACTTTCAAGAATAAGGTGATTCAAGAGGAAGTTCAAAAATTGCTAAAAATTGGTTCAATTCGTGAGGTAAAATATCCTAACTGGTTAGCTAATACTGTTGTGGTTCCTAAGAAGAACGGTAAGTGGCGAGTCTGTGTAGATTACACAGACCTTAATAAAGCCTGTCCAAAAGATTCCTTTCCTTTACCGCACATAGATCAGTTAATTGATGCTACTGCAGGGCATGAGCTATTAAGTTTTTTAGATGCATATTCAGGCTATAATCAAATCAAGATGGATCCAGGAGATGAAGAAAAAACTTCTTTTATAACAGACAGGGGGACTTACTGTTACAAGGTAATGCCCTTCGGTCTTAAGAATGCAGGTGCAACGTATCAAAGGTTGGTCACCCAAATGTTTCAAGAACATTTAGGTAAAACCATGGAAGTATATATAGATGATATGCTAGTTAAAACTCAACATTCAGAAGATCATATATCGCACCTATCTGATACGTTTAAAATTTTACGAAAATATAATATGAAGTTGAATCCAGAAAAATGTGCATTTGGTGTGGCATCGGGTAAGTTTTTAGGTTTTCTTGTTTCTAACCGTGGTATTGAAGTGAATCCTGCACAGATTAAAGCTATTGAAGAAATCCCTGATATACTTTCAAACAAGAAAGAAGTTCAAAGACTGACGGGAAGGATTGCAGCTTTGGGAAGATTCATTTCTAAATCATCGGAAAAATGTTTCAAATTCTTCTCGGCCCTTAAGAAGCAGGATCATTTTGAATGGGATGAGGAGTGTCAACAAGCACTTAGGGATTTGAAAACATACTTGTCAAATCCACCTTTGCTAGCAAAACCAAAGGCTGGGGAGAAACTTTTCATCTACCTTGCTGTTTCAGAAGTGGCGGTAAGCGCAGTTTTGGTTCGAGAAGAGCAGGGTAAACAATCTCCTATCTATTATGTTAGTAAATCTTTGTTAGATGCAGAGACACGGTATCCACAATTGGAAAAACTAGCACTTGCTCTAATCATGGCATCTAGGAAGTTAAGACCATATTTTCAATGTCATCCCATTGTTGTAGTGACTGCATACCCCTTACGTAATATATTGCATAAACATGAATTGTCAGGGAGGTTAGCTAAATGGGCCATAGAGCTAAGTGAATATGAAATCACGTACCTACCTAGAACAGCAATAAAATCCCAGATATTAGCTAATTTTGTGGCTGACTTTAGCCAAGGGATGCAGTTAAAAGCAGAAAAAGAAGTGCAAATACTTAATGGGGCTAATCCAAGAACATGGACCTTATTTACTGATGGTTCATCTAACGTAAAAGGCGCAGGATTAGGAATTGTTTTAGTACCACCTACGGGTAAAACTATTAGGCAAGCTATTAAATGTCATTCCATAACTAACAATGAAGCGGAGTATGAAATTGTGATCGCAGGTCTAGAATTGGCACGAGAACTTGGTATAAATCAAGTGGTGATCAAAAGTGATTCTCAACTCGTGGTTAATCAAATGCTGGGGACTTACACAGCTAGGGAAGCAAGGATGCAACAGTACTTGGAAAAGGTACGGGAACTGACAAAGCAATTCAGAACTTGGAAGGTCATACAAATATCAAGGGATGAAAATGTTGAAGCAGATGCCTTAGCTAATCTCGCATCCGCAGCTGATGTGGCAAATGATGCAAACGCTTTAGTTATACATTTATTTCATTCAGTTCTCGAACCTGATAAGAATGATGTAAATTTTAATAATTTAACTTGGGATTGGAGAAACGAAATTGTTACTTTTTTACAGTATGGTACCGTCCCTGATGACAAGAAGCAAGCGCATGCACTTCGAAAAAAGGTTGCTCGTTACTGTTTAAAACAGGGGAACTTTTATCGTAAAATGTTCGGTGGTCCCTTAGCAAGATGCCTCGGACCTTCTCAAACGGAGTATGTAATGAGGGAAATACATGAAGGGCATTGCGGGAATCACGTAGGAGGAAGATCACTGGTGCGAACCTTGATTAGAGCAGGTACCACTAGCTTAAAATGGAAGAAGAAGCGGAAAGTTTCGTGGCTAAATGTGATAAATGCTAGAGGTATGGTAACAATATGCACAGACCAGCAGAATTATTACATCCAGTCATTACGCCGTGGCCATTTATGAAATGGGGAATGGATATAGTAGGACCATTACCTCAAGCAAAAGGATATGTAAAGTTTCTTCTCGTACTTACCGATTATTTCACTAAATGGGTAGAGGCAGGAGCATTTAAACAGGTGCGAGAAAAGGAAGTTAAAGATTTTATTTGGCGAAATATCATCTGCCGATTTGGTGTACCAAAGGAAATTGTATGCGACAATGGCCCTCAATTTATCGAAGCTCAAGTCACAGGGTTTTTTGAGAGTTGGCAAATTAAAAGAATTACATCTACACCTTATCACCCAGTGGGTAACGGGCAAGCAGAATCAACGAACAAAGTCATAATCAACAATTTGAAAAAACGTTTAGAGAAATCAAAGGGTAATTGGCCTGAAGTGTTACCCAGAGTTTTATGGGCATATCGCACGACAACAAAGACGAGCACAGGTGAAACCCCTTTCTCTTTAGTTTATGAAGCTAAAGTACTAATCCCGGTTGAAATAAGAGAACCAAGTACAAGATTCTCACAAGCAACACAAGAGTCTAATGATGAAGAGATGCGGGTCAATTTGGATCTACTGGAAAGCAAGAGAGAAGTTGCATTAATAAGAATGGCAGAATAAAAATAAGTGATCGAAAGATATTACAACAGGAAAACACGCCTGAGATACTTCAAAATTGGGGACTTCGTGCTTAAAAAGGTTTTTCAATCTACAAAGGCAGCCAACGCGGGTAAACTAAGTCCAACCTTGGAAGGACCCTACAGAGTTCGAGATATTGCAGGAAAAGGAGCATACGACTTGGAAACAATGGACGGGAAGGTGCTTCCTTCACATTGGAATGTAGTTCATTTGAAGAGGTACTACTTCTAAGGAAAAACCCACGGTCAGGTATCACCATGTTAAATTATATTTTTTTTTGAATTGTTCAAATTTTACTAACGATTTTAGATGATAGGCAAAACGCTAACCCGTACTAAATGATAAGTCACGACCTGTAAGTCAAAATGGAAACTAAAATTCCTAGCCCAGGGTTACAATTATTCTGATAGAAGTACACACGGGTTAAGCAGTCTTCATCTATAATCGCACCCTCGAGTCCCGTATGTACTTCCTTTTCAGGAAAAAGGACCAGGTGAAGCAGACTATCAAGTGCTCGAGGCTTCATACTTCAACACTCAAACACTTGGGGGACTACATAGTATATACAGTCACGTATATAAAAAAGGCAAAGAAGATTTAGAAAATCAAGCCTAGAAGAATCAAGTACGGAGTAAAAGTTATGAATTCATGGAATTCATCATAGTATTCTTTCCCATGAGAACAATGGCATTCATCATAGTATTCTTTCCCATGAGAACAATTTATTCATCTCTCAAACTCTTCCTAATGTTCTGGAGCTAAAGGGACTATGTACTAAAACGGGTTATAAGAAAAAACCCTGTATCTATTGTTCTTCTTTTGTATAAATCTATTACAAGGAAAACAGTTACGAGAAAGTTATAGATGTAATTCAAATACATGTAAAGTATTACTCAAAACTTGTCAAGGTTCAGAAATAAAAACTTGTCGAAGTTATTGCAAAAAACATGTGTGTTCCTGTTTCTTTTATCGTATGATAACACCATTATGAAGTTGAGACGTCTTCTTCATTAAGTGTCAAAATATAAAAGGGCCCTCTTTTATAAGACTCATGTTATTTAGTCATGGGATTAACAGAAGCATTTTTCAAAGAACAAAAATGCAGACTATTCTTTAAGTCCTTGAAAATAAAAAGGCAAGAATAGAACAAACGGAAGTTTAATGATAATAAAAACTTCTTAATATTTAAAAACTAAAGACTAAGTATAAACTTAGTCATCGAATTGTTTATACAAAATGCCCCATAACAAGACTTGGGGACTTGTACTTCTAAAAATCAACCCTCACGTGATAGCCAAGGGTTTGATTACAAAAACTCTCAAATGAATCCAAGAACTTTAAACACAATTTTCCAAACAGGTACCTGCAAAAAGGGAATTTAAAACAGATGTAAATTTTTTCACTAAGAGGAAAGGACTGAAGAAGGATCATCAGTGGGCTCAACTGGAACAGCATCGCCAACAGAAGCGGGTTGATTTTCAACCATTGGAGTATCAATAGACGAAGTTTCAACTTGACTTGCAACAAGAGGCACGGTTGAGCTTGAAGAGGGTGCACCACCCGAGGCAATTTTAGTGTTCATGGGGACTTTAACTGCAGAAGTTTCAGCCAAGGGAGCCTCACTCACCGGAACTTCACCCACGGGAACATCAACTCCGGGAACTTCAGTTTCGAAAACTTCAATCGCGGGTGAAGGGAAGTCCAGTGGTTGTTGAGCTTTTTCAATAGTCTCCATCACCTTAGCTAACTCTGACTCCAGATTAAAGTTTTCTTGGCTAGCTTCAACTAAAGCATCACGACGGGAGTTCAGAAAAGCCCAGCTTACATCAGCTGCAACCTTATCTTCAAGAAGCTCATAATCTCTTTCCCAAGCAGCAATTTCATTCTTGAGACCTTCATTTTCATCCAAGGCTGAGTTGTAAGAGGCTTGGAGAGAGGCATGAGATTTTTCCATGGCCTGCATCTTGTCTTCAGAAGTTCGCAGATTTTCTTGTGTCTGAGTCAAATTCTGTATCAAATCTCCAGCATAAACTTCTTTTTGACTTAAAAGAGCTTTCAGCTCTCTAATCTCTTCACTTGCCTTAGATAATTGTTCTGAGAAAGAAGACTCGAGACGCTTTCTTTCTTTCTCTGCCTGACTTGAAGAAGCCTTGACAACCGCAAGCTCTGAAGTTAATGCTCTTATCTGCTGTTCCAGGTTATTCTTGTTCTCTTGCAAATCTTCTATAGTAATTTGAGCATTATCAAATTGTTCCTTCCAATTAGCTGCTTCCAACTGAAAGTCACGAGCTTCCCTCTCTGAATCAAGAACAGCCTTTTCAGAGTCACGTGCCACCTTCTCTAATAAAGAAACTCTGCTCATCAGCTCTGTACCAATAAGGTTGGCTTGAAAATGATAAGGGAAGAAAAATTAGAATTCTAGAAAAATTCTGGCAAATTAAAGAAAGAAGGGACATACCTTCAAGGTGGAATGAACTATGTCGTTCATCAGGGTCAGACAGCTATGGCTATTCAGTTTTTCTTTCTCAATTGGGCCTATTAAAGGTTCAAGCCAAGTATCCGCCTGACCGGATTTCCTCAAAAGAATGTTGTTAGCAGGAACTTCGATAGTCACGCTCCTCATAGCAATCCTTCTACTTGTAGAACCCACTTATGTATTATGGACAGTAGAAGGAGGAGCGGTAGAAGAAGTAAAAACAGCAGAGGGAGGTTCGGAAGCAGGTGGAACAGGTACGGAAGCAGATGGAGCAGGTAAGGAAGGAACCAAAGGCACGGCAGAAGAAGGAAGAGAAGGAACTGAAGATATGGGAGTTGAAGAGGAAGATAGGGGAGGTTCATCCAGAATAGGTCCTAACTCGCCACTCTCAAAACCACTGACGAAAAGCTGGTTAATCGACTCATGAGTGTCATGAGGGGTGGTAACGTCATCATCAGAGACAAGATTAATAGGCCCGGTAGGAGAAAGATGATGAGAAACTTCAGCTTCGTCAGAGCGATACGTCTCCTAACTCTTGGCCTTGTCACCAAGGAACCATCCTCCTCTTCTTCGTCGGAGCTATCATCGTCTGTGGTTTTTCTTTTCAGAAGAATATCCTGAGCACTTTCTAAGGAAAGTTGGGTTCCTAAACGAGAGGCCGCAACTGCTTCAGCAGTAACACCTCGAATAGCAAAACCTGACAAAGAGAAGGTTGAAAGTTAAATCAATAAAGGGAAAAAATTTTACATATGAGAAAGACAAAAACTCATACCGTGAGTCTTTACTTTCCAACCATGACAATTGGAAATAAATTTCCAAGACCTAGCCTCCATAGGCGCGATCTTCAACAATTTATCTACCCAACCACGAAAATTGGGAATGTTCTCCACAACTCCCATGGTTGCTAAAAAAAAGGGGGAAACAAAGTTAAAGAAATTGATAAACTCGAAGGAAAGAGGTACGAGAGAGATAAGAGACTTACGTGCAAAGTTCCACTTCTCAGGGAAGGGAACGTTTTGTTCACCCACTAAACCAACTATGGGGGCAGCAACAAATCGGGCATACCATCCACGATCCTTATCATCTTCTGGGCCCACCAAAACCCTCTTACTCCTAGCCACTAAGGTAAAGACGCCATTACGAAAAAGTCTAGGGGAGTATAGATGAATTAGGTGAGGGAAGGTGAAATTAACGTCTGCCAAATTGGCCAGATGCCTTAAACAAGCAACAGCCCTCCATACCAGCGGGCCAATCTGTGCTAAACAAACTTTGAAGAAGCGACAGAAATCGAGAATCACTGGATCAATAGCTGGTTTAAAACCAAGAGTAAAAAGGTATGTGTAAACAAAGGAAAGACCAGTCATATAGGAGGTAATTCTTTGATTTGGATCGGGGATTACAATGGGAAAATTGTTACTCCAGTGACAATCTTTGCGGACTATGGGAACTAAAATCTCTGTAATCAGAGTGGGGTAAGCATCGATACGATCTAGACCAGAAACTTGGGTTTGAAGTGATTGTCTATCGTGGTGAAAAGATAAATCGTTAGGGACTATCTCTTCTACCAAGGGCTCTTGTAATGGTTCAGAGGCCTCCTTGCTCTTAGAAGATAATTTTTGGGTAAAAGAACCTCTAGTTCTAGAGGAAGAACCGGGGCTAGGAGAAGGCATGGCAGAACCGCCACCACAAAAGGATCCTAAGCTACGAAGTCTCCCACCCCTTCTATGTCTAACAGGGGCATTGGGAAAATTGTCTAAAATAGGAACTCTCTTAGGGTAAGGGTTCGAAGAAGACATGATGAGGAAGAAGAAGAAGTAAACAGAGATTTGCACAGTTCAAGTGTTCGAGAAAAAAAAAGTTTTATGTGGTAAAAGGTGAAAGGTAAAATTGTATTTATACTGATGGGTGACCGTCAAAAGTAAAAATGCAGTAATGGAAGGGTCACAATAATGGTAACTGGTACTTCATGAACAGTGGAGCCGAAAAGAAAGCCTGAGAAAGTGTTGTAAAACTGTGGAACCAATAAGAAGATGACACGTGTCTAAAGCATTAAATGAAAGTGATAATTGAAGCGTCTACTCTGTCAGAGCATTAATGGTGACAAAAATTCTCCTTTAATGAATTCCACTTCCCAAATATTCAAACTGATGAATAAATGGAAAGTGGGGGGACTATCTGTATTGGGAAAAATTGTATTTATATATATATGGTGACGTGTCATAACACGTAGACTGGTCAAACAGTCAAAGAATTAAGGTTGGTTAACAGATACGAGCAACAACAGATACGAACAAGTTAAATGGAGAAGGCACGGGCAGTCATACAAGTAATTCAACGCTCGTACCTATTCAAGACATTTAAAGGTCAAAGATCATGAAGAGTCAAAGGAATGAATCTGACAGCAAAAAAGAGCCCAGATACAGCATTTAATGAGTATTAAATACTGAAAACGTTAGAGAATATGTATTTAACATATATGATTGCATAACGTAACATTTTAAGTCATTAATTGCCCATAATTGTCTTATTATGACAAAGGTAAAGTCTGTATTCCTAAAATGGCTATAAAAGGAAAAGTCACAAACAACTGTAAGCACGAAAAAAATACTATTGCAATATACTTTGATTTACTTGCTTTCTGATCATATTATTCACAAATTTCTCTCTTTATATACTCTTTTCCGATTATCAGTAACCCGTGTTCTTCTAAATTCAAACTTTGACCTAAAATCTAATTTTTGGTTAAACACTTTTGGCCAAGTGACAAGGAGCGTAATTGTACAGTTGCCCAAAAAAAGGTGTAGGGTTTATTACGTTACTTTTCCACCAAGTAGTCTAGGTTTATTTATCTAAAATAATAAAGCGCAATTGCACCATAATTTTTCTTGTTCTAAAGCTTTTTTTCTTGGTGTAATAGTTATGTTGCAGAATTTGAGCTTAAACATGGAAGCTATAAGCGACGTGTTTAAAAGCATCATTCGTCCAAGTTTGTTCCTCTCAATTTCTCTATTCAATTTTCTACGTCCTTTTTTTTTTGCGATTCTTCTTTTTTTTGGGTAAGTTATACTGCTAATTTTTTTTTTCCTAACATGGATATAATGCAATTTCAGTTGCTTTAGCTCCTGTTTATGCGACCGCAGCTTATGTTGCCTACAGAACAGGATACATGTACTTTTCTTTACCCTTTACCTTTTTACCTTTTACTACAGTAGTTTTCATGAGAGCACTCAGGGTAGAGCATATATTAATGAATTTTAGCTTATATACATCGGTTTCTTAGACTTTTTCAAAAAAAAATAAAAATATTAGTGTGCTTAAATCTATAAATTACATGTCGCATTACTATCAAATCACTTAAAAAAGAATTATATGCCATTGTCCATAAAAAGTGAAATTAGCAATATGAAAATAGATAGGTCACTTCAAAAAGAAATATTGATAGTAGTATTTTATACAAGTTAAAATTTCAACTATTATGAACGGTTACATGTAGTTGTAGTTTTGTAATTTACAGTGTAAAAATCTGCGCTATTAGTTAAACTTACTGTTAATTTGTATTTGCTCCACTATTGCATTCCTTTTCATTAAATAATTACATTATCTATTAGAAATCGATTGGTGTTTTCGGTTCCTACTCATTAATCTTATGCTTCACGGTGTGAAATAATATTGAGTATGTTGTTGTTGTTGTTATTGTTGTACTCATTAATCTTGTAATTTCTTTTGCAACAGGTTGTACGAATACGAGATTTATAGAAAAAGGTTTGTGTGATGGAAACAACATAATAATTACTACTCCATTACTCTACTTTTAAAAGAATTTTCACAATTAGTCTCATGAGGAGCAATTATCTCAATGTTATGCAGTGTTGAAGATGCCAAAAAAAGCCTAAAACAAGAAGCTGAACCTGAAAGCAATAAAGGCCTGACCTTCAGGCTGTTTGGTTCAAAAAATAAATATAAAATAGAGTTTTACTTTGATCAAGGTAAGACAGTTGCATTACTTATTCCCTACCAAATTAATTGACTTCATCCATTTGTTGCAAGACAAATTTATGTGTTTTTTTGCTAGAATACTTTTTATATTAAGTATTTCCAAATATTGAAAGTTTTGTGTTTTGTTGTACTTTTCATGAAGATTTTCGGACTTAAGTTAATGTTCAAGAATAAATAAATCCCCTTTCAGTTTCACCTCCAAATATAATCAAAATTTCTCATTAATTGTCAATCGATTGGACAAAAAGAGTAACAAGCAAGAAAACCAAGGAAAAGGGACCAATTGTCACTAATCTGATTAGTTGAATGACTAGCACAACAAGGAGTTGTATATAATTTTCTATCCGGTAACTTCTAGGAGGTGGGTTACGGGTCACAACCCGGTAACTTTTACCCGAACAATATATATGTGTATATCTATGGATATATCCTGAATTCGCTTCTGTGCATCTCTCCTACAATTTTGTTTTTTGTATATTATTGTCCAAAATTAAACACTGATGTGATGATATCCTACTCATAGTTTTTTTCCAAAATTATTTTATCAATGTTTATATCAACCAATAAATAGATGACAATTGTTTACGCGTTAAGTTTTATAACTATTTTTTGATAAAGTTTCCATAACAGAAGTGTAGGTTGTGTTGTATTCCAAAAACGTACAGTGAAGGGAAACTTAAAGCTTACCTTAGAAACAATGAGTTTAGAAACTCTATCAACCACCATCTTGATCTTTTAAGTTGTTAGTCTCTCTGTTGGAAATGACCAAAGAGTCAAGTTCAAGAGAGAAATTAGTGTATTTTTTTAGGCAACACCATTTCCCTCCAAACTCTGCTGCAACTGATTCCGCCATGTTGCGACTGTCACATACTACAGGTACTGAAAATGCCATTAGAAGATCACCATGACAGTTCCTAACAATGTTCTAATGCTAGCTTTTCCAGTCTCTTTGATGTAACTCCCATCTGTATTCATTTTTAGCGTGCCAGCTGCAGGCAGTTCCCATATTACTTGCTTCTAGCTTTAAAATATAACAATGGGAGCAATTTGTAGTAGTATGGGTTTGTGAACTCTGTTGTTGGTCTTCATCTTCCATCATCTTTTAAAAGTAGCAATGACTGGCTCATGTTAGTGTGTAATGCCCAATGAATTTCCAACTGTATTCTAGATGATATTAGTTTTATCACGGTCATTGAAAATATGCTGCATTGTTTCACCATGTACAAAAATACAACAAGAACATCTAGAGATGACATTAGTTCCAAATCTGCCAATAATATCATCAAATGGCAATCTCCTTTTAAATAATCTTCAAGTAATAAAGGACATTTTAAAGGGAATTGAATTGTGCCAAATATTACTAAAGAAAATATTTTTTTGCTTTTTCATTCTAAGAGAATGCCAAGCAGATTTAGTGGAGAATTGACCATTTTCAGAGATGTTCCACACAAGGAAGTCTTCTCTATTGTAATCACCAATATCCAAACCTGTGATGGTGTCCATAAAACTAGGTGGAAGAATTTCAACCAACTCGTTAAGATCCCTTGAACCATTTTGCATGAAATGATTCGCTTGCAGTTTAGCAGACCTGCCAATACCCTAGAAAAGCTTATCAAAGGCACATTTACCAGTCCAGTTATCCCACCAGAAACTACACATCCCATTTTGAATTTTCCAGCTGATATTTGGTTCTGCTTTAGCCCTAATCTTCATCATGCTTTTCCAAGTATGTGATTCTGACATTGAATTTTATCTTACTGGATGAGATCTACTGCAGTATTTGAATTTAAGGAAAGTAGCCCATAGTGATGGTTGAGTTCTGAACTTCCACCATCTATTGATAGTCAAAGCATTTAAAATATCTTCCATTCTTCTGACCCCTCTCCATCCTCGTCTTTGGGAAAGCAAAGATTGGTCTAAGAGCTCTAGTGATACTTGTTCTTTCCATTTGAAGATCCTCAGAAGTGTTAGGACCGAAAAAATCAGGTGTCATGCGTAAGCTAATAAAACAAACCTTCTACGACGATAAATCAGATAACAAAAGAGAAATATACCAAAAGAGACACAAACATTTAACGTGGTTCTGTCAACTAACCTACGTCCAAGGCGGAGATGAGCAATCCACTATAATAAAAGAAAGTACAAAATATCGAGAGAACAACCTCACCAAGAGGCAAACACAAGTGACATACTAACACTTGTCCCGTAAAGTTCCCCCCTAAACACGACTCTCAAACCCCATATGGCTATATTGTGGATGCTACTGAATGAGAAGGAAGGATCCTCAATTTATAGAAGTCCAAAATTTTCCTACAAGAAAAAAGACTAGCCAAATATGGGAGATTTATAATTTTCTTCTACAAAAAGGAAAACTCAATTATGGTATATATATTTCCATTTCCTTCAAGAGATAGGAACACCAAATATGGTACGAAAATCAGGACAACACCTAACAATTCTCCCCCTTGGCCTAAATTTTTTGATAAAATAAACTTGATCCTCCTTCATCACATAGCCTTCAACAGGTCGCATCTCCCCCTAAACACGACTCTCAAACCCCATATGGCTACATTGTTGATGCTACTGAATGAGAAGGAAGGATCCTCAATTTATAGAAGTCCAAAATTTTCCTACAAGAAAAAAGACTAGCCAAATATAGGAGATTTATACTTTTCTTCTACAAAAAGGAAAATTCAATTATGGTAAATATATAGCCCTTTCCTTCAAGAGATAGGAACACCAAATATGATAGGAAAATTAGGACAACACCTAACGATTCTCCTCCTTGACCTGAATTTTTTGATAAATAAACTTGATCTACCTTCATCACATAGCCTTCAACAAGTCGCATCTCCAAATCTCCATCACAAAGTTTGTCTCAACGTGAGTTACACTTCACTCAAATTTATGAGACAAAAATCTTGATTATCATCAAATAGGTTGCGACTAGAATTAAACCCGCCAAGATGAACTTGTCTTCAACCTCGCTCTGATACCACTTGTTAGAACCGAAATAGTCAGGTCTCATGCGGAAGCTAGCAAAGCAAACATTGAACGACGATAAATCAGATAACAAAAGAGAAATATACAAAAAAGACACAAGCATTTAACGTGGTTCGGTCAACTGACCTACGTCCACGGCGGAGATGAGCAATCCACTATAATAAAAGAAAGTACAAAATATCGAGAGAACAACCTCACGAAGAGGCAAACACAAATGACAAACTAACACTTGTCCCCTAAAGTTCTCCCCTTAAACACGACTCTCAAACACTATATGGCTACATTGTGGATGCTACTGAATGGGAAGGAAGGATCCTCAATTTATAGAACCATATTGTGAATGAGACACATGCGAGATCATTGTGGGAAAAGCTAGAGACTCTTTATGCTTCAAAAACTGGGAACAACAAGTTATTCCTGCTAAAGCAATTGATGACCTTTAAATACAAGGAAGGCAACCCTATCCTTGATTGCATAAATAATTTTCAGGGCGTCCTTGATCGGCTGTCTGGAATGGGAGTTAATTTTGATGATGAGATACAAAGACTTTGACTTCTTAATACTCGGCCAGACTCTTGGGAAACTCTTCATGTTTCTTTGACAAATTCAGCTCCTGGAGGCAAGGTAACTATGGAATATGCCAAGAGTGGTGTGTTGAACGAGGAAGTAAGGAGAAAATCTCAGGGTTCGTCCTCACAAGTAGATATCTTGGTTACAGAAGACCGAATGAGAGATAGAACAAGAGGCTCGAGGAATAGAGGTAAAAGTAGAAGTAAGTCAAGGTCCAAATACCATAAGATTACATGCAACCATTGTGGCAAGAAAGGACACATCAAAAGGTTTTGCCACAAGTTGAAGCAAGACATTAGAGAAGGAAAGAAAGTTGAAAATGACGAGAACAATGTTGCTGCTATTGTTCGAGATGACCTTCTTTTTGCTTATGATGAAAACGTCATCAATTTGGTATCCCATGAGACGAGCTGGATAGTAGATTCTGGAGCTACCTCTCATGTCACACCAAGAAAAGACTTTTTCTCATCTTATACTCCTATTGATTCTGGAGTGTTAAAGATGGGCAATGACAGTGAAATTAAGGTGTTTGGTGTTGGCACAGTTTGTTTGAAAACTAATAAATGTTCAATGTTAGTTCTTCAAGATGTCAAGCATGCTCTAGACTTTCCTTTCAATTTGATCTCCGCAGGAAGATTAGACGATGGAGGTTACCATACTGCCTCTTTAATGGCCAATGGAAGCTCACCAAAGGCTCGTTAGTAGTGGCTTGAGGAGTCAAGTCTGGTCATTTATATGTGACACATGGCTCTATTATTAATGACTCCATAAATCTGGTGAAAAGTGACACTTTATCAGAATTATGGCACAAAAGATTGAGTCATATGAGCGAGAGGGGGATTACGTGTTTGGCTAAGGAAAGTTTGCTTTCTGGAGTGAAACAAGCAAAGCTGAAAAAGGTGTATCCATTGTTTAGCTGGCAAACAGAAAAGAGTTTCCTTTCATAACCATCATCTCTCAAGAAAGCCCGATTTATTGGAGCTAGTACATTCTGATTTGTGTGGTCCTTTTAAAGTAAAGTCAGATGGTGGTGCACTTTACTTTGTGACCTTAATTGATGATTATTCTCATAAGCTCTGGGTGTATCCTTTGAAATCTAAAGATCAAACACTTGCGTGTTTAAGGAATTTCAAGCCTTAGCTGAGAGACAGACGGGGAAGAAATTAAAATGAATTCGCACTAACAATGGTGGTGAATATTGTGGTCCCTTGGATAACTATTGCATGAAACAAGGAATTCGTCATCAGAAAACTCCGCCCAAGACGCCTCAATTGAAGGGTTTGCTAGAGAGGATGAATAGAACTCTAGTTGAGAGAGTTAGATGCTTGCTTTCGGAGGCTAAACTTCCAAATACATTTTGGGCGGAAGCACTTAACACTGTTGCCTATGTTATCAATTTGTCTCCTGTTGTTGCTTTGGATGGTGATGTCCCAGACAGAGTTTGGTTTGCCAAAGATGTTTCTTATGATTACCTGAGAGTTTTTGGGTGTAAAGCTTGTGTGCATGTTCCTATAGATGAGAGATCGAAACCGGATGTCAAAACTAAGCACTGCATCTTTATCGGCTATGGTCAAGATGAGTTTGGGTACCGTTTTTATGATCCAGTTGACAATAAACTTATTAGAAGTCGTGATGCAATATTCTTTGAAGACCAGACAATTAAAGATGTTGACAAAGCTGAGAAGATAGATTCTCAGAGTATTAGTTGATATTGATCCAGTTTCTATTGCTAAGGCACCTATTTCACACGAAGGAACCCAAGACAATAATGAAGATAATGATCAAGATCAAAATGATCATCTGGTATAGATGTTATGGATGCTCCAGTTGATAAAGTTGTGGTTGATCAACAACCAATTCCTGCTCAGGTAACTACTTCGAATGCTCCTGAAACCTCTCTTACAAGATCTACAAGGGAAAGGCAAAAGTTCATGCGGTATCCTCCTGATGAGTATGTACTTTTGACTGACATGGGAGAACCTGAGAGCTGTGATGAAGCCATGCAAGATACTCACAAGGATCAATTGATACAAGCCATGGAAGATGAGATGAAGTCACTCCATGAGAATGTCACATATGAGTTAGTGAAATTGCCGAAAAGTAAGAGAGCTTTATCTAACAAACAGATGTTCAGAGTAAAGCAATATAATCATACTTCTGCGCCCAGGTACAAGGCGAGGTAAGTTGTTAAAGGTTTTGGCCAGAAGAATGAAGTTGACTTTGATGAAATTTTCTCCCCTGTTGTGAAGATGTCCTCTATTCGTGTGGTTCTAAGCTTAGCTGCGAGTCTAGATTTAGAGGTTGATCAAATGGATGTCAAGACTGCTTTTCTTCATGGTGATTTAGATGAGGATAACTATATGAAGCAGCCTGAGGACTTCGTAGTTAAGCTTGCAGATAAGCATGAGTTTTGCAGAGAATTGGCAGGCATGAAGCCTGTAAATAGTTTCTCTACTTTAAGACATATTTAGCCCCTTGGCTGGAGGAAGAGTTTTTTGGGTACATATTGATGTTGTCCAGCCAAAGGCTCAATGACCTAATCCTATTCTCTTTTGGCTTCTATTTCTATTCGGAATTGCATTCGGGTTTTATTCCTATTTAGAGTTGGTTTTGGTTTTAAGAGAAAGCACCACTCATGATCTATAAATAGGACAACCTTGGAGAATCATTTCATACTCATTGGTACAAGTCTTTGAAATACTTAAGCACATAAGAGTTGTTTTTGAGAGAGCTTTCATCAAGAGAGAAGAGAGAAGAAAAGTATTCGTTTTGCTGCAGATTTTATTCCGACCAGCCAACTTCAAATCACGTTTACCGATTTGTCAACCGTTGGATCGGGCTGAAATTTTGACTGAGTGTTTGTAACATCTTGTTCTTTGATTTGAATGGTGGAGATCGAACTTTGAGACCCGTAGTATCTGATTTCGAGCCCCGAACAACAGCTCTAGTTTTGTGGCTTCTCCTCTTTCTTCAATTGATTTGTCGTTGCTCTTGTTGCTACTGTTGCTCCGTGTTTGGCACTTGTTGTGTAGCCAATTTGGAAAAATTCTCATAACCATCTTATTGTTATAGTGGAGCTTTTTGGATCTTTGTGATCCCGTGGTTTTTACCTTCGACAAGAAGAGTTTTTCACGTTAAAATTTGGTGTTCTTTATCTTCTTTATTTTCGGGTTTGCCTCTTCCTCGACATAACAAGAAAGAACTTTGTAAAGTGCTTCTCCATAAGCTTAATAATGCCTTTGGGAGGGTTCATATTTGACAGAATATAAGTGGGAAGGAGGACATGTTTGATAAGAATCAATTTTTCCTTAGGAGACATCGTGTTCTCTTTCCAACCACTTAAGTTTTTTAACAACCTTAGAGAGCATACCATCAAACAGACTACTTTTCTTTCTTCCATAATAGATAGTAGTACATCCAATATAGTTGGAAGGAAAAGTTTTGTCCATAAAATCAAAAGCCTTCTAATTCTGTTGATCCTGTTAGCACATGTGACAAAGAAACTTTCACAGTGTTCGCGTTCTGGATAGACGCATATCATATCTTTTTGTCTGCTTCTTAATAAGCTTGATGGTGTCACTGTTCTCACCACAAAAAATCACTATATCATCAGCATAGCTAAATAATTAACGATTGGGCCTATGTCAGGTTGTCCAAGTTAATTTTAAATTTCTTCTCTCTGTTTAATTTTTTTTTTTGAAATTAAAAATTGCTCTCTTACACTAAAAAAAGAACAGAACTTTTCTTTGCAATCATCTCTACTTGATTATTCTGTTCTTAATTAATTCAGTATGCATTCGATCCTTTCTCCCTTGTTTGATTTCCGAAGTAATCATCATCACAAGTTAATGTTTTTTAAGTTACTAGTTTCTGGACACGTGCATCGCACGGGTATCTATATCGTTCAATACAAACACGATAAAAGTTAAAATATGTTTATATTTTATAAAATAGATTTTGTGGAAAATAATACAAGCTCAAACATGGGAAGGCCTCTTCGATTTCCCAAAAATGATAAATTGTTTCTTCGTAAATCTTATTTCTTGTAAATTATATTCTTGCATTTTAATTTTCAAAGCATATATTTTACATGGAATAATAAATTTATGCATATGTCCAAAATTCCAATTACCTAATACTCTATTTAATGCATGTTATTCAAAATTATTCTATTTTTTAAAGATGTAAACTTGCTTTCTTATACCATACATTCTACATTGATCGATATTACATTAATACAAACTAAAAGCCTAGTCCAATTAGCAAAGCAAATTTACAGGTTGACTTCTCTGAGTTTTTGTGAATCTTGCACTCATACAACCATACCTCATATCATAGGCTGAGTTCGTAGAAAATTTAAACTGAAATTCAAGTATAGTAGTACTTTTTCCTTGTGCTCTCTCCTCCTCTAACTGATTTCTTTTTTTATTTTTTGGGAGGTAAAAAAAAGTTGGAGGAGGATAGAAACTGTAGAGAAAAGTATATCTTTACGAACTCCAACTATTTCTATTCACAAATTATACTGTATTTTATACATAAAAGCAACCTCATGTTGGCTTTTCTTACTAAAGTAAATTTATTTTTCTACCCAATTAATTGTATATTAAAGAACAATGCACTTCACAAGTCTTCAGCCATGATTGTTAATTTGCGGGGAAAAAAGAAGGAACCTATTTACTTATAATTAGCCACCAATGGAATTTGGCAAGTATAAATTATACTTACAAAAGAAAGACTGAATCATAAAAAAGAAAGTACATATAAATGCAAGAATATCAATAAGCTCCTTCAAAGAGAAGTAGTAAAGCTAATGAACCTTGAGGAGGAAAAGAAAAGAATAAGAAATACTAACCTTTGATTTGTCCGGCACATATTACACAGGCATCTGGTTTACTGTATTTGCCGTCAACAGCACCTGCTTCTTCCCCATTTTTTCCATAAAAAATTTGAGCTAAAGAAAAACACAAGAAATATCAAAAGAAAAATTAACCCATTGAGAATTGAGATTTTTTGCATTATACACCTACATGTATATGGTATCTGTTATAAATGAAACATCATAGATTTTCTCCATACAATTTTGAAAAAGTGCAAGTTGTGACTTTTATGATAACAACAACTGATTTTTCAAAGTCTCCTTCTATAAATATCCTAAAGTATTGTTGTTCTTCAATCAACCCCGGTAACGTTTGAATATTTTATGTGTGTTTGAGAGAGATTAGTATCTATTTGTGAATATTTCTCAGAATTGTAAGAGTCAATAAATATAATGGTTCCTCATACATTTGTATTCAATGTTTGAGTTAATCATTTAGCCATTTTATTTCTTTAATTGAATTAATTAATCAACCATTGTGGGGATTAAACTGAAGGGTAAAACGGCCATTTAGAGAGTAAATTTAGAGGGTAGTTTGGTCATTCAGTTTCTGAAGGATATTTTGGTAAAATAACATCACACTAATGTTTTTATGCTTATAATATAGTATGATGATATGATATAATTTTAGCCATGACATTAACTGATACTTGGTTGTAATTTCTTCATTAGGCTTTACATGCAGGGAGTATAATTTCGGAAAAAAAATATTGACACATGGTATTTATATTAATTCAATAAATATTTGGTATATGTCATTTGCATATACCCTTAACATATAACCGTGGTTAATTAGTATAAATTTTTATCTCAATTTATCGTAAAAATAGCATGGTCTAGCCAGTTTTCGGACTGGTCATTCAAAAATAGCGAGCGTTTACCAAGTCAATAAAAAATAGCCACTATTTTGCTGTAACAGAGACCGGTCCAGCATAATATACTGGAGTTCGGTGCACCTGTGTATGAACTTCTGGCATATTATGCTGGAACTCCAACACACGGAAAGTTCTAGCATAATATACTGGAGATTCGAGCACTTGTGTATGAACTTCCAGCATATTATACTAGACCGATATACTTTGCTGGAACTCCAGTATATTATGCTGGAGTTCTAGTGTACTTATGCTGGAACTCCATCATATTATGTTGGAGTTCCAGCATACTTATCCTGGAACTCCAGTATAATATGCTGGAGTTCAAGTATACTTATGCTGGAACTCCAGCATAATGTACTGGCGTATTCTCGGGGTTTTGAACAGTGTTTTCGCTCAGATTTATCTTTACATGAAAAGTGGCTAAATTTCGATTACTTTTAAAACTGGGCTATTTTTGACGACCACTTGTAAATTTGACTATTTTTGAATTTCTCCCCAATTTATCACATAATAAATTAATGTAATTAGCTGTTAACGCCATGTGTGATTAATTTATTCTGCATAACTTACGATTCCTTAGCTATTGTCTAATAAGGATTTTCTAAATGTTTTAAGCATTATTGCTAACATAACTTCTTTTCCCAAGATTTTTAAAACATATTCAATAGTCGAATTTAATACGAATTTTTTTCTTATTATTTTATTTCTGAAAATATTTAGTTTCCTCTTAAGCACGATTAATTGCCTGACCCGTCAATAATTGCCAGGGGAAATGGTTCCTTCCTCTTCAATGATTAAGGCCTTTAAGCGGAAAGCGCCAACAACTTCATTTTTTCCTTTTGTCCCACCACCACATAAGTTCGTGATTCTTTTGCTATCAATCTGAGGATAAAATAAAATGTAGGATACCGGAAAAACACATTTAAAAGAAAAAATAAATTGTAATAAACACCTATAACGTGATCCGATTGTGGATACTGTAGACCTTCAAATTTTATCGAATTTAAATCGATGAAATAACGTGAATTATATTTTAATATATTATTCGAAATAAATATTTTGGGCTAATATAATTGGATTGATTATATAAGTCCAATATAATTGGGCTAGTCCATTTAGTTGGGCTACAAATGATGAACCCACTTCATTAGGCCCAATATGCCATCTTTCTAGAGGTCCAATTTGGTGCCACGTGTCAAATGATGCGGCACGCCAAGTAAAACGGAAGAGCCAATAGGATCATGCCATGTGTCAAAATGATAAGGCATGCCAAGACAAATTAAAAGGCTAATGAAACTGTGCCACGTGTGCAGGTGACAAGTTCTGGCCAATCAAATGCGGCCTTGTCACACTTCAATCTGGTTGGTCGGAAAGAGTTCGTTTTCATCACAACTCTTCTATTCCACAACTATAAGTAAGGGTCATCATAATTCAGAAAAGAGACCAGAAGTTATAACAAGAAGCAAGAGAGAGCTCGTGGATCAAACGCCGCAAATTTCTCTACAAGTTGCAAGCTTCAAGCAATCAAGCTCATGTTCAAGAAATCAGGTTCAAGCTCAAGAACGAAGAACAAATCAAGATTCAAGGTGTACGAGTTCAAATCAAAGTTCGTGCTAGTTGAATTCAAGATCATCGTTCGTGGCAACAACTACATATTCAAGATCAAGCTCAAAGACCCTTGGATTTATTTATTGGTGGAAAGTAGAATCGGAGGAACCATGGAGATTGTAATACTCAAACTATTTGAAATCAAATACTATGATTGTTGCAATATCTTTCGGTCTCGATTATTTTCCTGACACAAATTTATTGTCTACAAATTCTAGCACGCCCAGTGGGACGATCTTTACTTCTCATCTCTTCTTTTCAAAGTTCAAGAACAAGATCTAATAATTCGACCATCGAAGAACAACATGCATGTTTGACCAAAGCACTTGAGAAGTTGACCAAGTATATGGAGGATCGAGATACTCGCCTCGAAAAGTTAGCAAGTGAGATCGAGAGCTTAACAAAAAAAAAAAAAATCAATTCAAGCACCTCTGGAGCTTTCCGAAGATAAACAAGAGGGAGAATCCTCTACGAGGCAAACGATCGTGGTCAAAGACATCCAAGTTTCTTCAGAAGGTCTAATTCATATTGATCAATTGAAGGACTTCATCATGGGGACAATTGAAGATAATATTGATCCTTCGATTAAATCTTCCCTCGCATGTGCAAAGTCATACACACAACAGATTGATAACTTGAAGATGCTTAATGGATATCAACCTCGAAAACTTCAACAATTTGATGGAAAATGAAATCCCAAAGAATATGTGGCACATTTCGTCGAGACATGTAACAATGTTGGGACTTAGGGGATCATCTTGTCAAACAGTTTATTTGTTCTCAAAGGTAACGCATCTGATTGGTACACAGATCTCGACCCCGGTTCTATCGATAGTTGGGAGCAGTTAGAGCAAAAGTTTCTCAATCGTTTCTATAGCACAAGATGTATCGTAAGCATGATCGAACTTACAAACACTTATCAAAGAAAGGATGAGCTAGTTATTGACTTCATCAACCGCTGGAGGAGCCTCAACTGCAAAGATCACCTTAGCGAAACTGCTGGCATCGAAATGTGCATTCAAGACATGCATTGGAGTCTTCGCTATATCTTACAAGGCTTAAAGCCCAAAACATTTGAAGAACTAGCAACTCGTGCACATGATATAGAATTGGGTATGGCTACAAGGGGAGATTAGGTTTCCTAGCTTTGATCCTCATGATGAAATAGAAGCAGATGATGCTGATAAGGAGGGCGAGTATTCATCCGAAGATGAAACTGAGAAGTCCATGCATGTGGCAATGCTCCTTGACGCATAAGCCTAAACTACAAGTCGTAATGCTCCTTAACGCATGAGCCTAAACTTCAAGTTATAATGCTCCTCAAGCACGAGCCTAAACTGCAAGTTGTAATGCTTCTTGGCGCATGAGTCTATATTATATGTCACGAAGCTCCCCAATTTTGAACTAAATCTTTAAGACGTAAAGCTCTTGAAATTCGAGCAGGGTCTTCAAGTTGCAAAGTGTAACGACCCAACTGGTCATTTTGCTTTCTAGAACCCCGTTCCCCTAAATAAGACTTCCCGTGCTTGCTTTTACTGATTTATGACTTGCGGGGATGGTTGGTTCGGGATTTGGAAGAGTTTAGGTTGACATCTGAATACTTGGTTCCTTAAGGTTGGCTTAAAAGGTCAAGTTTGACTTCGGTCAACATTTTGACTAAACGATCTCGAAATCAGGATTTGAAGGTTCCAATAGGTTCGTATGATGATTTCGACTTGGGTGTATGTCTGGATCGGGTTTTGGATGACCCGGGAGTGTTTTGGTGCCTAATAGTGGAAGTTGATTCCTTAAGGGTTTTGAAGTTCTTCAATATTTGGTTTGGAGCGGGAGTTTGTGTTATCGAGGTCCGAACGGAATTCCGAGACCGGGAATAGTTCTGCATTGTCATTTAAGACTTGCACGCAAATTTTGGTGTCAATCCGAGTAATATAAGTGTGTTTCATTGCATTGGATTTGAATTGAAGAACTTGAAGTTCATATGTTTGATTCAATTGGTTTTAGAAGGTGATTCTTAGATTTAGCATTGTTTTGGGCCTTCCGAGGGCTCGAGCGAGTCCGTTTTATGATTTCAAACTTGTCGGTATGTTCGGGCGTGGCCCCGGGGGCCCGGAGTGTTAATCGGACGAGGCTCGAGTTAAGTTAGGAATTTTTGGAAGGAGCTGAAGCTCCAGGTTGCTATCATAACCGCACCTGCGGTTGGCCAGCCGCAGGTGCGAGACCGCAGAAACGGTCGACCCTTCGCAGGTGCGGCCCAAGGGGAGGAGCCCAGGAACCGCAAATGCGGCCCCTCTACCGCAGAAGCAGCCCCAGCCAGTTCGGTCCAATTTCGCAGATGCGAACCTTCCCTCGCAGAAGCGAGACCGCAGGTGCGGAAACCGCTGAAGGTAGTGCCTTCATTTAATACGGGAAATGTGTCATTTTTGACACATTCATTCAATTATTGGGCGATTTAAGAGCTTCCAAAGAGGGAATTTCAGCCTAGCATTGTGAGGTAAGTTATTCCTACATAATGTGAGTTTAATACATAGTTTGGGGGTAGATTAGACCTTGTAAATTAGTAAAAATTGTGGGTTTAGAGTAAAACCTAAGGTTTTGATGGAAACAAGATTTAACCACAAAATTTGTTATGGAATGAAGTAAAAATCATATATTCTTGATCCTTAGGTTATGAGTAACAACTTCCCTCGAGAATTTCCGGAATCCGGTCACGTGGGCCCGGGGATGGATTTTAGGAAGCTTGTATTTAGGGTTGGGAAATTACTTTTGTGAGCACGTGATTTTTGCCTCGCATGATTTACTCCTACAGAATTTATAGATTTAGGATTTTTCTTTTTATTCTTTATTTTTTAGGAATTAATTGCATAATTTTCATGTTTATTTGCATTTCTATGTGCATTTTAGCATAAATTCATAAAAAAATACAAAAATACGCATTGTATTTGCATTTAGGATTTCATTTTACATATTTTTAGATTAATTAGTAACTAGGATTTTACAAAAATACAAAAAATCAAGAATTGAGTTATTTTTTGGGCAGAATAGCCTAAATGACACCTGTACTTCACCCACTTTGTCATGCCGGTCCCCAAAGTTAGACATTTGCCAACTGAACACTTATACTCATTCAAAACGTGAATAATAAACGCTTATCAAACGTGGCTTCCAGTGCGTGTATGACAATCGCATACACGTAGGACGCCACGTCAATAATTAGAAGACCACGTAGGCTCCAAGTCACACACCAAGAAGAACAAGTTAAACAGCAGCAGAAGGAGCTGGCATTAAAGAAAGCAAAGCTTTCAGAACTTCAAATAGCTTTGAACACAATGAAGCAATTCATCAAGCCTTCATCAGAAGTGCAACAGCAAAGCGTGGTGGACCCAAATCCACAAAAAGACCAGCAGGTTTTAGAAGAAAAATCAGCTTCAGCAACTTCGGGAACAAACGAAGTATCAGCATCTTCAGCAGAAGAAAAGGTCTCATGGGCCGATATGGTTGAACAAGAAGCTCAATCAACAAATATGGTGAATCTCCCCTACAGAGAGAAAAAATGGTATGTTCTTTTTAACACACCTAGAAAAGGAATCTACCAAGATTGGTCACAGATTGCACCAATGATCAATAGTGTAAGTGGAGCAATCCACAAAAGCTTCGCGACCTTGGAAGGAGCCAAGAAGGCTTACGCAGAATTTCAGCAGATAGCTAAAATCAAGGCACCAGCGATACCGCCGGAACCAATTATTCCTACTCAACGGAAACTAGCAGTTGATCGACAACAGCTTTATGCTTCAATCAAGAAGAAAGAAGAAATGCCAAAGCATTCAATTTCACAAAAGAAAGACGCAGTGAAGCAGTACAGGCCATTTTCGAATGGAAAGAAGGCGAGCAGCAGCTCAAGGGATTCTATCCAACCTACTTCAAGAGTCAGGTTAAAGTGATATTACTACCAGAAGTAAATCCAGTTTTAGCCTATTCAATGTTTTTATTGGGTATGGTTAAACAAATTATTGTGTTTGATTCTTTTAAACACTTGGAGAATTTTCCTCCAAAAATGGTAGATTCTATCAAAAGACTCTGGGAAGTCACTCGAATAAGAACCTTATGTATCACTATAAGGTCATCTATCCCTTTGTTCGCAGAGGAAGATATTAGGGTTCCATCCCTAAGTGTCATTACAGTCACTCACTTCAACGGAAGATTCGATCCAATAGAAGTTCCAAGAGAATTGGATTTCTCAGAAGAAGCATTCTATTCCTCAGTTAAAGAAGTCTTTGAAAAATCTCAAAGTATCAATGATTACTCCAGGTTCAGAATCCTCTACAGGACGTCATCAACAATAATGTTCGGAGTTAGCCTCAACGAACTAACACAGAAGCATATTGATGGGCAACGAAGAATCACAGGAAAATAAAATTCTATTTTTTTACTGTTGAAGCTAACAAAGAAAGAAGAAGGCATCGGATTTGCTAAATTTAGCTTTTATAATGTTCAACAATGGAGAATAAGGTAGAAAGAAGAAGATGGTTGTTAAATAGGCTAATTTATTACCTTTAGGGCTTTTTAAAATGTCTTCACGCCCCTTACAGGCGTGTGAATCACGCACTGAAGCCACATATTTCACATAGGATAAGCCACGTTGGATAAGCGTTTATTATTCACGTTTTGAATGAGTATAAGTGTTCAGTTGGCAAATGTCTAACTTTGGGGACCGGCATGACAAAGTGGGTGAAGTACAGGTGCTAATTTAGGCTATTCTGCCTATTTTTTGCTTTGATAAATTTTTAGCTTTGAATTTTGTGAATTTTCTTTAAATTGGTATCTTATTAATAGTGTTGATTATTAACTAGAGCTTAATATAATTTGGTAGGGTAATTTAGAGTTAATTTAGATTTTTAGTTTTAATTTGAAAAGAAGAAGAAAAAAAAAGGAAAAAAAGGGAAAAGAATTAAAAAGAAATCAGCTTTTGGGCCAAATCAATTAGAATGCCCAGGCCCAATGTGAAATACCGGCCCCAAACTAGCCCAAACCCGCCCAGAATTTGGTCCAGCATCCCCCAGTTCCAAACGACACCGTTTTGGCCGAATGAATCCTAACCGTCTATGTTTGGTTGATCTAACGGCTCTCAACTCGCCCCTCCCTGGTATTTAACTGTCCGAACGGACCCTACCCCCCCTCAGAACCCCTTACCCCCTCGTCTCTCACCGTCTCCATCCAGTAACCCTAGAGACGCCCTCAAATTCCAGCAGCCTCCGCCGGCGGCGACCACTCCAATCACCCCCATCTCAACACCCTAGAACCCTCTCGCCTCCCTCTTCCCAAATCTCTGACCAGCTTCCCTCGAATCCCACCTCAAATGCTCGAATGTCAAATCTGAATCCAAGATCTAAAAACCCTAAAACCTCAAATCTACCCGAGTTCACCCCAAATGACCCTTCACCTATTTTCCGCTCCAAACACGTTCTTGTTTCCCGTAAAATTAGCTCGTCATTGGTAGAGCAGAGGTCCGGAATGCCCTAGGTCTCGCCCTGTGTTCTTTTCCAGTTCAGCAAGGTTGAGTGAACCCAAACCGTCATTAATCGTTTGTCTTTTGTTAAGGAAAATCGATTAATGACCGTCAAAGGTTCACTTTCTTCTTCAAAAGGTTTATTCGAGTTCATGCGGGTTCTTGCTGAAGCAGGTTTGGGCTAATTTCTTTGTGTCGATTGGTTTCCGTTTGATCTTTTCTTTTGTTTGTTTGTTTGATTTTCCAGTTTCTTTCTTCAGAAGTTTCGTTTCTTGTTTAATTGCATTATGTTTCTGGTTTTAAGTTCATTGGTTAGCTTGTTTGCTAAATTGTTAATGACAATCGGTTTCATAGGGTTTGAGTTTGATTTGTTTTCAATTCGTGAGACTTTCTTTCTTCGGCTAGGTTTCATTTTATGTTTGTGAATTAATTCTGGAACTGAAGCATTGAGATTAGTCAAGTATAGTTCATCGTCTGCATTAATTCCTGCTTCAAGAGCATTTTCTGAGTTCATGTTTATGTGTGTGATGGATCTTAGGTTAAATTCAGACTAATTCTTCATGGTTTAATATGATTCAACAGTTGTTTTGAATTTCATTGGTTTTCAATCCAGCTGAAAGTGTCAGCTCGTTTGCTTACTCTTTGTTGAGATTGTGAGCATTTAGAACTTGGGGGGGGGGGGGTAAGTGTATAATTAGGAAACTTTAGGGGGGAGTTTTGGGGTTGGTTTAACTAGTTGGTAATTTTCAGAATAAAAAGGGTAGTTTAGGGAGTTCAACTCAGGGAATCTTTGGTAACAGAAATTAGAAGCACCTAGAAGGGGTCCTAATTAGAGTTTTAGAAACATAGTGGTGTGACTTGGGTAGCAAGTCAGTAAAAGAGGGATTTATAAGCTAAAAAGCAGGAATTTAAAAGGGACTAAAGTGCAAAGTTAAACTAGGAGGGCTGCCCTATAGTTGAGCTTATATAAGGTAGCATTCTTGCCTTTGAAGGCAAGAAAGAGAGAGCTAAAAATACAAAAATACAGACCTGGAGAGATAAAAAATCAGAGAGAAGAAAGGGCTGAAAAACTCGAAACTTTGTAATGGCTGCTTCTCTTTAAATCCTGGAACAAACTTTGAATTTCTGGCAGTTTCCCATAAAAATTACTGAAGTCTGCTTAGTCTTGGTTCCTCTGATCTTAGTGGTTTAGTTCAATTCAATAGAAGATGAAAATTGCTGGTCCTGGGGGTTAAAATGGTTTGAAGCTGTGTTATGAAAGTGTTGGATCAGGTTTTTTCTTGCTTGTGTACTGTTCCATTGAGCATTGCTAAACTGATTTCACTGTTGAATCGCTGAATCTGGGATAGTGGTTGTTGCTGATTCATCCCTGCTGTCACTCTACTGATCTCACCATTTCCTTTCCTATTTCAATTTCCAGGTATCATTCAACTCTATGAATGTAATTGAGGTGTAGCTTGAAGCAGAAATTGAAAAACATGAAATAAAATGTGATTGTTTATGTAGATTCTATTTGCCTTTCAATTTTATGACTAGATTGTGATAGTTTGGCACATATTGTTCCTGTAACTGCAAATCGGTGTTGAAATCATTGCCTGGTATGCTGTAGTTTCAAGGGTGTCTTCAAATTTGAGTCTGCATGAGTTAATAAATCAGGTGTATGGGTGATTGGTTGGTGTGAGTTAGTTTTTTGGCTTGGCAAGGACTCTGTTGTTGATTCAATAACTGGACATTTGAACAGCTTATGTATTAATCATGTATTAAAAATTGAAGTCGTATAGTTCTGCTTTCTTCTGTAATATAGTTTGGGAGAATAGTTAAAGGAGAAAGATGTATCGACTTGCAGACTGTTAATGGTTTCAAATTAATTTAGGGTAATCGTAAGATCGAGCAAGTGTGGTTATGATGTGGCGTGAGATTTTGAATAAACTCATATTTGTAGCCTGCTTCGTTTGATTAAAGGTGCATCGTTTTGTTTGTTGGCTTCAAAATGGTTTTCTGAAGAGCTAAGAGTCTGTCTACAAATGTTTGAATGCCTGAATAAACGTTCAAATTTATCCCTTCAACTCTTTCTTAAATTAACTTAGGCAGTAGTATAATTTTGATTCTTTAATTGTTCAAGTAGTCAAACTTCTTAAGTAAATCGGAGACGTGCTATATTAGGCCCAAGGCTGAATTGATAACCAATCCATTAAATAATTGAAACATTGTAGGCCTGGGCCTTTCAAGTTAAGTAGCGGATTCGAGCTAAGGGTTTCTTCAGTAACGGAGATCGCCTTGTTCGGGTTCGGACTTGAACTTGGGGCCCGAATTTTCTTGAATACCATAATGTTAGTTAATTCATAATGTTAACAAATTAAGTTTTTTTTTAGAGGCAATTCTTATAGATAATGCTAGTTCGTCTTTAGGTTGTCCTTTAAGAACGAATTAAGGTGCACCGTGCCAAATAAAATCACAAATTGCGTGGCCCTCTTTAATTACTTTATTAAAAATATTTTAGAAATTCGGGACGTGCCATTTAGCGAATTTTCATGGCCTCCCGCAAAGTTAACAAGACGCTAGCCTCTTTAGGCACGCTTTTTAATAATTTTACCTTCTTAACTACGGGTGTGCATTTCATGCGACCCAAATCCAAATCCCAAACGTTGAATAAGAGGTGTCAAGGATCCGGGTGCATTTCATGTGACGTGATCCAAAAACACGCTCTTAAACGACGTTCACTTTCATAAAAACTAATTAAAAGCGGTTAAACAATTCTAAAATTGCAATAGGATAACATGTATTAAAATCAGACTTTAGCCAAATATAGCAATTGAGCGACCGTGCCAGATCCGCGGAACTCGGGAGTGCCTAACACCTTCTCCCGGGTTAACAGAATTCCTTACCCGGATTTCTGGTTCGCGACTGTTAAACAGAGTCAAACTGTTTCCTCGATTCGGGATTCAAACCGATGACTTGGGACATCATAAATCTCCCAAGTGGCGACTCTGAACTTCTTAATAAACGAATCCTGTTTCGATTGTCCTTTAATTGGAAAAACTCCTTTATTATACCCTTCACGGGGTGTAGTAAGAGAAAAAGGGAGGTGTGACAACTTTAATAGTTAGAATATGAACTCCTGAGCTTGTACTGACTAGTTCTTACCCCGTTTGATTAGTTTTGGGTCAATCGGCTTCGAATTGGGGGTTTGAGCGCATTCTTGAAATTGGAAGTAAGCTTTGGAGCAAGGTGAGTCTCCTTTCTAACCTCGTAAGAGGGAAATAACCCCCTAGGTGAACTAAATAAATGTATGTGGCTATCTGTGCGGGGCTACATACGCACGTGGTGACGGGAGTCCGTGCGTAGCTACTATTATGCTAATTGTCCGGGTAGTTTAGGACCCGTATCATGCCATACATGCTAATGCTTGTGTTCTTGCTTGCTAACTGTGATCACTTAGGACACGTTAGGAATTGTAAATAAATATAAACGAATGTACGCACTTACTTGAGAACTTGTATGAATTTATTTGACTATAAATGAACAACGTGTGACTTCTTGATAATAATTGCTATTTGTGGATCGAGCCGATCGCCTCGGTAGAAATAGATGCATCTATGGTTTGCGCCATTCGACCCTCTAGTAGTGCACAATTATTATTATGTGGACCGGGCCGTACGACCTTGGCATAATGTGCGCATGTTATTTATGTGGAATTCATCCATGATTTACTCTGTTTAAATGCTTGAAATGCAATTTATTATATGACATGACTGAAATTGATATATTGTTTCTCCGTGTTCTGAGACTGTCATTATATTCATGCTATCCATGCTTAGTGTAAACCTTAAATATTATTGATATTGACCTTAGTAAGTGTCAAGGCGACCCCTCGTCACTACTTCTTCGAGGTTAGACTGGATACTCGCTGGGTACATGTTGTTTATGTACTCATACTACGCTTCTGTACTTAACTGTACAAGATCTGAGGCAGGTGCATCTAGTTACCCCTCCGGCGCGCGTTCCTGATTCTTGCTCGAGATCTTACGGTAAGCTACCCCTTCTGAACCATTCAGCAGCATACAAGAGTTCTTTTCTTTTGTTGTTATTATGTACTGTCTATCCTGTTCCAGGCAGTAGGATAGTGGCATTTTTTGTACATTCTACTAGTTGCCTTAGTACTTATGACACTAGTTCATGGCACACACTGTAGACTATTATTTTGGAATGTATTTATATTATTAAGAACTTGTTAATTATTGATTGTTTAAAAGCTTAACTGTTAACAAAATGTTGGGGATGTTTCAGTAAAATAATGAGAACCAATTAGTTGAATTAGGGTTGGCTTGCATGACAACGGTGTCGGGCGCCATCACAACCTAAGATGGAATTTGGGTCGTGACACAAAGCTCTTCAAATTCGAGCAAAGACTCAAGTCAAAATTTCTTCAAAGTCAAGCAAAGACTTCAAGTAGCAATGATTTTCAAATTATCCAAACTTTAAGACGTAAAGCTCTTAAAATTTTAACAAAGTTGACCATGTTTGACTTCTTAGCATTGGACCTCGGATTGCAGTTTTGATGGTTCCGTTAGGTCCAGATGGTGATTTTGGACTCGAGCGTATGCTCGGATTTGCATTTGGATGTTTCTACAAGGTTTCGGCACAAGTTGGCAAAAGTTGAAAATTTGAAGGTTTGAAATGTTCATAAGTTTGACCGGGAGTTGACTTTGAGGATATCGGATTCAGATTGTGGTTTCGGGAATTGGAAAAGCTTCTTTATGTTATTTGGGACTTGTGTGCAAAATTTGAGTTTATTCCGAGTTGATTTGATATGTTTCGGCACGAGTTTTGGAAGTTGAAAAGTTCAAAGTTCATTATGTTCAATTTGAGGTGTGATTCATCATTTCGATGTTGTTATGTGTGATTTGAGGCCTCGAGTAGGTCCGTGTGTGTTTCGGGACTCTTTGGTATGTTCGGACGGGGTCCCGAGGAGCTTGGGCGTGTTTCGGATCGATTTTGAACCATTTTTGTTCATTTTTTGCATTGCTGGTTCTACTGAGTTCTGGGTATCTGGTTTTCTTAATCGTGATCGCGTAGAGTACCACTGGGTAGTGCATATAAGTACTCTATTTTCGGACCTTGAGTTATTTTATCATATTAGGAGCTATGGAGCTCGGATTAGAGCGATTTTTGAGGCTTTTTTTCATGTGGATTGGGGTAAGTGTTCTCTACTCATTTTTGATTTTATATCATGAATCTATCCTCGTTTTTTGGCATTTGGTTGACAAATTTAAAAGAGGAATTGGGGGGTTTTTCCTAAAGTTTCATAAAGCGAGTTTTTGAGTTTTGAACATCGATTAGGAGTCAGAGTTGAGTGAAACTAGTATGGTTGGACTCGTAATTGAATGGATTATTAGATTTTGTGAGTTTTGTCGGGTTTTGAGGTGCAGGCCCAAATTTGACTTTTTGGCTGATTTTGGGTTTTTATTAAGGATTCGATCTTTATCATTTAGAATTATTTCCTTAGGCATTAATTGATGTATTTGAGTTGCTTTTGGATAGTTTCGAGCCGTTCGGAGGTTGGTACGCGCGGGATGGCATTTTGGAGCATCGTTTGGCTTGCTCGGTATTGGATTTGGCTTGTTTGAGGTAAGTAGAACTTCTATACTTGGTGATGAGGGTATAAAACCCCGAATTACGTGTTCTGTGATTGATGTTGAGGTGGCGCGCATGCTAGGTGACGAGCGTGTGAGCGTGCACCATAGTAGCTGTGATTTAGTTGATCCATGGGACTATGTAGCTATCTAATTGAACCTTTTTATTGTACTCCATGTGATAGAGAACTTGAGCTGTGACCCATGTTAGAAACCATGTCTAGGTTACATGCTTATCCTGTTGGGACCCAGTGAGGTCATTTATGCTATTGAGTTATCTGCTTACATTGCAATTACATACTCAGTCATACGCATTCATATGCGTATCATACCTCAGTCTTTGTTACCATTTATTGATAAGCTGATTTCATGACATTGTGAGCCCGAAAGACTGAGAGATTGATGATTGAGCGAGGTCGAGGGCCTGATTATGGGGATATTGATCTATGATGGGAGTGGGTTGCACGCCGTAGTAGATGTTATTGATTTATGCCATGATTGGCTGATTATAGCGCTTGGGCTGAAGGAGCCTCTCCAGAGTCTGTACACACCCCTAGTGAGCGCTGGTACCTACTGAGCGCGAGTGCCTAATACGAGTGCCAAGTGCGAGTGTCGAGCGCGAGTGCCGAGTGATTGGGAGAAGTGAGTGGCTGTGAGGAGTGAGTGACTGTGAGGATTGAGTGATTGGGAGGACTGAGCGCATTGATGCACCGAGAGTATGCATATGGTTTTATCACTACATGGTATTACAATTGGCATGAATACATTGACATGTAGGCAAAGAGATTTATTTTCCTCATGCCATTTTAAAATGAAACATTTACCTGTTGAAAGCTTTTGGGAAAAATCGCAGTTTTACAAACTTACTCGTATTTTTGGTGATTTTGATAAAAGATTTGGGTTTTCATTGAGATACTTGAAAAACATGCCTATTTTCCGGAACTGTGAAAGAGTTGAGCATTTTATCTCTGAGTTACATCTTTTAGCGCTGTTATTATGTTATGATCTATTGTTGGCTATTCGTGTTGGACTCCGAACTTTGTTCCAGCTCGTCACTACTTTTAACCTAAGGTTAGGTTTGTTACTTATTGAGTATATGGGGTCGGTTGCACTCATACTACACTTCTACACCTTGCGTGCAGATGTTGCTGTGTACGGCGGGAGCTAGATTTGAAAATATACCCGCGTTCCGGTCATAGCTGCCTCTTGTCCTTGGTAGCTTTAGCATTTTAATATGTTCATGTATATTTCAAAAAAATGATGTATTTATTTCATACAAGCTTTATAAACTCTAAATCATAGAAGCTCATGATTTGTACTAACAACCCTTAGGAAATGTATAAGTTTAAGATATTTTATCATTTATTTGTCTCAATAAATCTCATTAAATTGGATAGTTGTTGATTGACTTACCTAGCGGGTCAGATTAGGTGCCATCACGACTAGTTAGGATTTTGGGTCGCGACAAACTCTCTTTTAGTGCTCTCGTTTTGGTGTGTTTGATTTGAGAAGCAAATACTTCTATTTATAGGAAGAGAGCCATCCTCTTCAACCAACAAATGCATTGGTTTTGCAATTTGCAAATTGCCAATTTGTTCTGCGCTCGTCGCAATTTGTTTCCATCTTGTCTTTCTTTCTTTCTTTTTATTTATGTGGGTCTTACAATTACAAGACAAAGATGATGATCTTGAAGTTAATCTATGATTCAAATCTGTGAAGCCACTTTGCTACTGGCCTAATATATGGAAGGTTTCTTTTTTTTTTTTTGGTAATTAAAGATTTCTATTTACCAGGGAGAAATATACACAAGAGAAAACAAAAAAAACCCATACATTCCATCCTACTCTTCTATGCCCCCATTCCTCCTTTATCGAGAATATATACATTTATCTATTACAAGGATACCAATTAAGACTATTCATCCTTTCTTCTATATGTTTGTGACTTCTGCAATGAAGCTCTTGGACAATCTTCATGCATATTGCTTCCTATCCCCTTGTTTTTGCCTGAAAAATTCTCGCATTTCGTTCCTGCCATACGTAGTACACTGTTGCAGCTAGGGCCATTTTGAATAGTTCAGACTTTAGAGTCCTTTTCCTAACTATGTTTATTGCCCATGCAAGTTCTTGCTCCCATCCCTGTATTCCCCTAATCATTCCTTGCCAAGCTAGTATCATGTTCCATATTGCTTTAGAGTATTCACACTCAAAGAACAAGTGTTGAATACCCTCTTTCTCTTTTCTACACAGTACACATTCTTCATCTACATGCATGCCCCACTTCTGAAGCTTATCCCTCGTGTATAGTTTACCATGAGCTGTCAATGTTAACATGAAGATCCAACGTGGGCATCCTGAATTCTGGCATACTATCTTCTTCCATCTCACCTTTTCAAATGAACCACGCAGCCTGTGATATATAGTTTTGATACTGCATTTCTTAGTTCTCTTTATTTCTTCATGGTTGAAACCAGCCTTTACGAGTGTCTCCTGTGCTTTGAGTATCTTCCCAACCATCCATGATGCTTGCTTCACCTGAATACCCCATACTTCTCTGCCTTTGATGTAGTAACTGTGAATCCATTGGATCCACAATTTGTTCTTTTCTCTGCACAGGTCCTAGTAGTGTTTACATACAGCTGCTTTATTCCATAGTGCTATATTCATTATGTTAAAGCCTCCTGCTGTCTTGGGCATACATATCTTTTCCCATGCTAGTAGGGCCTTCTTAGATACATTGCTCTCACCTGTCCATAGGAAACTCCTGCAGATTGCCTCTATTAACTTTGTGATCTTCTTTGGTAGCACAAATATTTGTGCCCAGTATGTCTGAACTGAGAATAGGACACTTTTAATGAGCTGAATTCTTCCAGCATAGGATAAGAACCTTGTTGTCCAGGATGTTATTCTGCCTACTATCTTCTCAACCAAAGGATGGAATTGTGCTACAATGATTCTCCTGGTGCTTAATGGAACTCCTAGGTATCTCACAGGTAATTCTCCCTTTGGAATTCCCAGGAAATTCAGTATCTTCTCTTGGTCTTCTTGTGTGATTCCTCCACAGAATAAGGAACTTTTGTTTTTGTTGATCTTGAATCCTGATGCTTGTGAAAATTCTTGAAAGCTATTATATAGTAATTGGACTGACTTCAAATCTCCCCTGCAAAACAGTAAAAGGTCATCAGCAAACCCAAGTTGCAAGATTTTGCATCTTTGCACACTTGGGGTGGTAATTAAAATCTGGATTGTTGTTGAGCATTTTCAGCTTCCTTGTCAGGTATTCCATGGCAAGGACAAACAGATAGGGGGACAGTGGATCTCCTTGCCTCAAACCTCTCTTTGCTTCAAAAGGTTTTGTTTGGACTCCATTAATCAGTATAGTATATGTAACTGTTCCTATGCACTCATTATCCACCTAACAAATTGTGTTGGAAAGGCTAAAGCATGCAGCATTTGTTCCATAAATTCCCACTCTATTGAATCAAAGGCTTTCTGCATGTCTAGCTTCATCATGCATCTAGGGGATATTCCTTTCCTCCCATAGCCTTTGACCAACTCATGACTCAGAATAATGTTATCAGTGATGGCTCTTCCAGGTACAAATGCAGCCTAAGTATTGTCTACCAAATTATCCATTACACCCTGCAACCTTCTAGTTAATACTTTTGAAATCATCTTATAGATCACTGTGCAGCATGAGATTGGTCTGAACTCTTTGATACTTGTAGGATTCTGTACTTTAGGGATAAGGGTAATAGCAGTATAGTTCATTGGTCTGTACATTTGTGCAGCATCAAAAAACTCCTCAACTGCCTGAGTTACCTCATCTCCTATAGTACCCCATGCTCTTTTGAAGAATACTGCATTAAAGCCATCATATCCTGGAGCCTTCAGGTCACTTATCTCTTTCAATGCCTCCCCTATTTCTTCCTTGGTTACCTGTCTTATCAGGTTCTTTTGTTGATCTCTGCTTAGGATTGCTCCCATTCTAATTACATTGGGGTTAATAGCTGGGATGGATTCAGCTTTGGACCCTAGGAGTCTCCTGTAGTAGCTAAGAATTTCTGCCTCTATTTCATCATCAAGTACTAGCTGCCTTCCCATATCATCAGTTAACATTTGGATTCCATTAGTATTGTTCCTGTGTTTCATTTGTGCAAAGAAGTACCTTGAGTTGGAGTCTCCCAGCTTCAGCCACTGCACCCTTGATTTTTGCTTATATACACTTTCCTCTATCATCATCCACTTTTCTAATTTTTGTTTCAGCACTTTCTCCTTTCCAATTAGCTCAGTATCTAGCATTTTGTTGCTCATATCCTCCTGTACTGTTTGTAGCTCATCTCTTGCCTCCTTGATTCTGTCTTCAATTCCCTTGTAATGTTTTGTGTTTATCTCCTTAATCAGTTCCTTGGTCTTCTTGAGCTTCTGCCAAACTGTTTGCATATTTCCATCTTCCTTTCCTTCCTTCCAAGCCATTTCAATATGTTGGATAAAGAGTGGGTGGTCTGCAATGCAGTTTAGAAATCTAAAAGGCCTGCTTTTCTTTATCTGCACCTGTGTGATCATCAACTTAAAAGGGGATTGATTTGATATTAGTGGCTCTAATACCTGTATTCTCAAGCTAGGCATGGTCATCATCCATTCTGCATTCACCAGTCCCCTATCTATCTTGCTATATATGTGATGGTTGGTCCATGTATAATCCCTTCCCACATACTGCAATTCATTCATTCCTGTGTCCATCATGTATTCCTTGAAGTCTTTTACTTCTATTTCCTGCACTTCAGTCCCATGTTGTCTATCTGTCACCTGTAGCACAGCATTGTAGTCCCCTATTGCAAGCCAAGGACCCTGTTGAATGCTATTGATTTGTCTCAGCTTTTGCCACATTGCTTTCCTGTCACTGATGCTATGAAGTCCATATACTGCTGTGAATCCAAAGCTGACTGGTTGTGATTTCACTCTAGTCTGCCCATGAATAATCTGGTCATCTATTTCACTAGGATCAAAAATGTAGATTCTAGGGTCTCACAATACCCATATTCTTCCTTTCTGCCCTGTTCTTGCATTTGAAATCCATTCCCAACCTGGAGCTATTTTTTGATTATTTCTGGGGTCTTCATTTCTTTGACCCTATGTTCTACTAATGCTATAACAGCTTTATTATTAACTCTAATGAACTCCTTTACTTCTTTCTACTTGTAAACTTTATTTAATCCTCTAACATTCCAAGTAATGACACTCATACTGGAATAAAATAAGGATGGTGGAAATACCCCTGGTCTCCTTGGCTGTTAGGTTGGCTGGTACAAGCTTTTTCATTTCTTTGGCTATCCATCAAGCTCTGAAAACCATTAGTCTTGTCAACACTATGGTCTTCATTTTGTTTAGTTTTAGTTGCTCTAGCTGCTGATTTGCCAACCATAGTGATCCACCCTGCTTCCTTGCTTTGTAATCATTAGTTCTTTGTTCCAGTTCAGCCCTCTTATTGTCTGAATTCTCTTGTGTCTGCTCATTTTCCTTTGCCATATTACCTCCTTCTTTTTCAGTTCTGATCCATATCATTTTACCCTTGGTTACCTTCTTCTGCTGCACATTTCTTTGTTGTTGCATTGGCTTTCTATTTTCATCACAGTCATGTCCTATTTTCAAACATTTACTGCAATATTTTGGCTCCCAATCATACTCCACTTCCTGGGCTAGTTCCTTCCCCTTTGGGTCTTGTAGTTTCACCTGCCTTGGAAGGGGCTTGGTGATGTCCATCTCTACAAGTAGTCTAACATATGAAACTCGAACTGCTCCAGTTGTACACTCATCAGCATAAATAGGATTGCCAAGGGCACTACCTATCTTACTTAATGCAGTCATGCTCCACCAGTTAATGGGTATGTTAGGTAACTTAACCCATAATGGAATTGTCTTTAACACTTCATCGTGGAGATTGAAATCCTCTGACCATGCCTTCATGATAATTGGCCTATTATTAATCGTATGTGGCCCAGAATACAAGAATTGGTCCCTTTCCTCTACACTATAGAATCGTATAATGAAGTAATCTTCATTATGATAGTAGATCTGTGGTTTCATAGAATACTTACCCATTGAATTCACAAATCTGTCCATAGCTCCTATAGTTGGGGAATCCCCTATCACATATATCACAATAGCATTCTTCCATTTCTCAGTCTCCTGCTCTATATCCTCAGCTTCAATCTTCACAATTTTCTCACCATTCTGCACAATTGGGGCAATATACTGAAGGTTCATACCCTTCATAGCCAATTTATTTCCACCCACCACATTTGCCCAAGTTTTAGCCCTATTTTCATCCTGTTTGCCATCTTCTTTAGTTTTCTCTACAGTACCATATTTGCATGGTACTGTTTCATCAGTATGCTTCTTTGTTGTTTGTTCCTTACTTCCCACCTCATCTCCTCTGGCTATAACTGCCCTTGGAGTTGGAGTACACAGCCCTTCCTTCATTTTCCCTTTAGTTCGAGCTAGATCTCCTTCCTCTTTGGTTTCCCCAGCTTGCATGTTCCTTGATTTGGATCATTCCTCTGGTTCTTTAATTCGTATCCCTTTTGGAGATACAAATAGTTCTAACACTGCACTTCTGGTTGCTGACGAACGCTGTTCCTCCGTTGCATTTTTCTGTTGATATCGTTTAGGTCTTCCCCTCCCTCCCATGGCTTCTGGCGCAGGTTAGCTATCCACGTTAACTTGCACCGAGAGAAAAGTTATTGGAGAGAAAATATGCTTTAGATTATGGAAGGTTTCTTTAATTTGGTTTGGACTTGCTCCTGTTAGGGATATAGTAGATATGCCGTAGATCCAATTTCATAATTGATGATTTGAACATATTTTTCTGACCTTTATTTGATATAAAAATATATGGCATCTGATATTCTTTTATCATAGTTATTATTAATTGCTTGATTAATTTGATAAGGTCCTTGATTAAATTTTGAGACTTGACATTGTGATGGAGATCATGATAATGAGAATGAAGTTTCTTATAATTTAATCTAAATTTGTTCTTGAACGTAGGATTATTAATTTGGATATTAGTTGTCACGACCCCAGTTCGCCCTCCGTGAACTATCGTGACAGCACCTAGTCTCTATGACTAGGTAAGCCAAACAAATTGCGGAAAAAGAAACAACAGAATAAAACAAATAAAGACTTGCGGAATAAACATAGTGAAGGTTTAAAGATGCTGCTCGACATATACAATACAACTCTCCAACTGAAACTACATTTCCCAAAACCTGGAATCTCAGGAAATCACAAGCTGTGAAATAACTACAGTGTTCTAACTCCAGAGTGTCTAAACAAAAGAAATACAGAAGGGCTAAAGCTATGAGAGAGAATGGAAAGGGACTCCTCGGTTTGCGGACGCGGCAGACATACCTCGAAGTCTCTGATGGATCACCCAGCCTCAATGATAGTAGGGCTGAGTCAAAGTACCTGAATCTGCACATGAAAAACATGAGCAGGAAGGGCATGAGTACACCACAACGGTACTCAGTAAGTGCCAAGCCTAACCTCGGTCGGGTAGTAACGAGGAAGGTCTGGGCCCTACTGATTATAGCTGAAAAACGAGGTAAAACAGTATAGGATACGACAATATAATTAAGTGCTAACAGTAAGAAGTATCACATGATAATAAGAATAACAACAACTATAACAGAGATAAAATAATTACAAAAGGAATGCCGCACAACACGAAGATAACAACTGGGGATCTCTCAGTATCCCGAGGATCTCTTAGTATCCTCAATATGTGTACTGGGGATCTCTCAGTATCCCGAGGATCTCTTAGTATCCTCAATATATATATGCTGGGGATCTCTCGGTATCCCAAGGATTCTCTTAGTATCCTCAATATACATGCTGTGGATCTCTCGGTATCCCAATGATCTCTTAGTATCCTCAATATACGTGCTAGGGATCTCTCGATATCCCGCACTACAGTCCAAATCAGTATAGGTGCAGGGGATCTCCCGGAATACAAATCCGTAGTCCCAAAGTAAACAAGCAGGGGGATCTCCCGGGATACCGTCCCGCGGTCCCAAAGTAAACACACAACAGCAACACGAAGAATAGTCAATTCAGTCCAAATTTCATACCAAGGTAAAAGCAGGTATTTCTAACCTAGCATGCCACGCATAATCCAAATAAGGCAGTTTGAGCAAATAAAGCAATTAAGGCAATTAGACATGCTTCCCTAAGCTAAAAACATGCTTAAATTGCAAATAGTATAAGCAGGAAAGGAAACACAATTAGAGTTACTTAATGAAAATAGGATTTTCAACAATTAGCACAAGTACCCACTCGTCACCTCACGTACAAGGCATTTCAAATATCAACAATACCAAAACCTAAGGGGAGTTTCCCCCACACAAGGTTAGGCAAGCCACTTACCTCGAACCGGCTCAAAATTAACCTGAAACCACGCTCTTGCCACGAGTACTCAACTCCAAATGGCCCAAATCTATCCAAATCAATTGCATAATGTAAATATAACTTCAAGTAACTGATTCCACTAATTAATTCTAAGCTAATACGCAAAATTAGGAAAAAAATGATCAAAATGCCCCCTCGGGCCCATGTCTCTGAATCGGGTAAAATTTACAAATTCGGAATCCTCACACTCCCACGAGTTCATATATATAGAAATTACTCAAATCCGACATCAAAATCTTGATCCAAACTCAAATATTACGTCTAAGAACTTTTCCAACTTTTCTCCAATTTTTCCACCCCAAATTCGAATTTAAAGGATGAATTTAAGCATAGATTCGTGAAAATTAGTCAAAATCGAGTAACAATTACATACCAAAAACACCAGGTGAAAATATCCCACAAAATCTCCAATCCCGAGCTCCCAAATAAATTTCTAAGGTTTTGAAACTAAACCCTTGGTTCTGCCCCTTTTCTGACCAGTGAAACCGCATCTGTGGCCCTGGGACCGCACCTGCGGTCCCGCTTCTGCGGAACTAGAGTCGCATCTGCGACGTTTCATTAAAGATCGATTTTCGCACTTGCACCGCACCTGCTATCTCGCAGGTGCGTTCGCCATTTCGCAACTGCGGTTTTCTGGAGCCTTGCCAATCTCGCTTCTGCGGTCTCTCAGCCGCTTCTGCGGCGCCACACCTGCGGTCCCATTCACGCAGGTACGGTTATGACAGGTTCAACAACCTCAAATTCTTCCTAGCTCCAATCCAACTCCCGTTAAGCACCCGAAACTCACCCGAGGCCCCCGGGACCTCAACCAAATATGCCAAGCAATCCAAAAACATCATTCAAACTTGTTCCAACCTTCGGAATGCTCAAAACAACATCAAAACACCAATTTAACATCAGATTCAAGCCTAAGAATTCCAAAAACTTCCAATTTACGCTTCAATCAAAAAGTCTATCAAGCCTCATCCGAATGACCTAAAATTTTGCAAGCACGTCACATTCAACATTACGCAGCTACTCCAACTTCCAGAATTCCATTTCGACCCTGATATTAAAATCTCACTTGAACCGGAAACTTCAAAAATTCAACTTTCGGCGTTTCAAGCCTAAATAAGCTACGGACCTCCAAAACACAATCCGAACACGCTCCTAAACCCGAAATCAGCCAACGGAGATAACGGAACCAACAGAATTCCATTCCGGGGCCGTCTTCACCCTGTTCCAACTACGGTCCAAATTCTAAAACTTAAAGTCTCATTTAGGGACTAAGTGTCCCAAAACACTCCGAAACTCAAATTAAATCCTCCTGGCGACTCACAATAGAAGAAACAAACGCGGGGGAATATAGTTAATAGGGGATCGGGGCGTAAATTCTTAAAATAACCGGCCGGGTCGTTACATCCTCCCACACTTAAACATTCGTTCATCCTCGAACGAGCATAGAGACATACCTGAAGTAGTGAAAAGGTGAGGGTAACGGTTGCGCATATCCTGCTCGGTCTCCCAAGTCGCCTCCTCGACCGGCTGACCCGCCACTGAACCTTTAGTGATGCAATGTTCTTTGACCTCAACTTTCGAATCTGCCTGTCCAAATTTTCCACCGGCTCCTCAACATAAGATAGATCCTTGTCCAACTGGACTGAACTAAAATCCAACACGTGTGACGGATCACCGTGATACCTCCGGTGCATCGAAACATGGAATACCGGATGAACTCCTGCCAAGCTGGGAGGTAAGGCAAGCTCATAAGCAACCTCCCCAACACGCCTCAATATCTCAAAAGGGCCAATAAACCTCGGACTCAACTTCCCTTTCTTCCCAAACCTCATAACGCCCTTAATAGGCGAAACCCGAAGCAGAACCCGCTCTCCAACCGTGTTGGAAACATCACGAACCTTCGGGTCCGCGTAACTCTTCTGTCTGGACTGGGCTGTTACGGAGTCTATCCTGAATCACCTTAACCTTCTCCAAAGCATCCTGAACCAAGTTTGTGCCCAATAATCTAGCCTCACCCGGCTCAAACCAACCCATTGGAGATCTACACCGCCTACCATATAAAGCCTCATACGGTGCCATCTAAATGCTGTACTGATAACTGTTGGTGTAGGCAAACTCCGCCAATGGCAAGAACTGATCCCAAGACCCTCCAAACTCAATCGCACACGCACGGAGCATATCCTCAAGAATCTGAATAGTACGCTAAGTCTGTCCGTCCGTCTGATGGTGAAATGCTGTGCTCAACTCCACTCGAGTACCTAACTCATGTTGTACGGCCCTCCAGAACCGTGATGTGAACTGAGTACCTCTATCTGAAATGATAGAAACTGGAATACCATGCAGATGGACAATCTCCCGGATATAAATCTCCACCAATCGCTCCGAAGAATAGGTAGTACTCATAGGAATGAAATGCACGGACTTGGTCAGCTGATCCACAATCACCCAAATGGCATCGAACTTCCTCGAAGTCCGTGGGAGCCCAACTACGAAGTCCATGGTGATCCACTCCCACTTCCATTCCGGAATCTCTATTTGCTGAAGCAATCTACCCTGTCTCTGGTGCTCATACTTCACCTGTTGACAATTAAGTCACCGAGCTACAAGCCCAACTATATCTTTCTTCATCCGCCTCCACCAATAGTGCTGTCTCAAATCCTGGTACATCTTCCCGACACCCGGATGAATGGAATATCGCAAACTATGGGCCTCCTCTAGAATCAACTCTCGAATCCTATCAACATTGGGTACACAAACTCGATCCTGCATCTTCAATACCCCGTCATCACCAATAGTCACATCTCTGGCATCGCCATGCAAAACCTTGTCCTTGAGGACAAGCAAATGAGGGTCATCAAACTGACGCTCCCGGATATGATCAAACAATGAAGACCGAGAGACCACACAAGCTAGAACCCGATTGGGCTCCGAAAGATCCAATCTCACAAACCGGCTGGCTAAGGCTTGAACATCCATTGCCATGGGCCTCTCTGCTGCTGGTAAATAAGGTAAACTCCCTAAACTCTCCGCCCAGCAACTCAAAGCATCGGCTACCATATTGGCCTTCCCCGGGTGATACAAAATAGTGATATCATAGTCCTTCAGCAGCTCTAACCACCTCCTCTGTTGCAAATTAAGGTCCTTCTCTTGAACATATGCTGCAAACTCCGGTGATCATTACAAATCTCTAAAGGCACACCGTACAAATAATGATGCCAGATCTTCAAGGCGTGAACAATAGCAGCTAACTCGAGATCATGGACAGGATAATTCTTCTAATGTACCTTTAATTGTCTGGACGTGTAGGCAATCACCCTACCGTCCTACATCAATACCACTCCAAGGACAACCCTCGAGGCATCACAAACAGTATAAAACCCTGAACCGGTAGGCAATATCAAAATTGGGGCTGTAGTCAAAGCTGTCTTGAGTTCTGAAAGGTCTCCTCACTCTCTTCCGTCCACTGGAAGGGAGAACCCTTCTGGTCAGCCTGGTCATAGGTGCTGCAATGGATGAAAACCCCTGAACAAATTGACGGTAATAACCCGCCAAACAAAGAAAACTGCGGATCTCTATAGCTGAGGATGGTCTGGGCCAACTCTGCACTGCTTCCACTTTCTTCGGATCCACCTTTGTTCCCTCACTAAATACCACGTGACCCAAGAATGCCACGGAATTCAACCGAAACTCGCATTTCGAGAACTTAGCATATAGTTTCTTCTCCCTCAAAGTGTAGAGCACCGTCCTCAGGTGCTGCTCATGATCATCCCGACTCCGGGAATATACCAGGATGTCATCAATAAAGACAATGACGAATGAGTCAAGATATGGCCGGAATACATTGTGCATCAAATGCATGAAGGCTGCTGGGGCATTGGTCATCCCAAATGACATAACAAGGAACTCGTAATGACCATACCGAGTCCTGAAGGCAGTCTTCGGGATATCTGGCTCCCGAATCTTCAATTGATGATAGCTTGAACACAAGTCAATCTTAGAAAACACACAAGCACCCTGTAACTGATCAAACAGGTTATCAATACGGGGCAAAGGATAACGGTTCTTTACTGTAACCTTGTTCAACTGGCGATAATCAATACACATACGCATAGAACCATCCTTCTTCTTCACAGATAAGACAGGAGCACCCTAAGGTGATACACTGGGCCGAATGAAACCCTTATCAAGTAATTCCTGTAACTGCTCCTTCAACTCCTTCAACTCAGGAGGAGCCATACGGTATGGAGGAATAGAAATGGGCTGAGTGCGCGGCAACGGATCAATGCCAAAATCAATATCTCTATAGGGCGGTATGCCATAAATGTCAGCTGGAAACACATCAGAGGAATCCCATACTATTGGGACTGAATCAACTGTAGGGGTATCAATACTGACATCTCTCACATAAGCTAGATACGCGTCACACCCCTTCTCAACCATATGCTGAGCCTTAAGGAATGAAATAACTCTACTGGAAGTATGATCTAAAGTACCCCTCCACTCTACTCGCGGTACACCTGGCATAGCTAGCATCACGGTTTTCACGTGATAATCAAGAATAGCATAATGGGGCGACAACCAGTCCATGCCCAGAATAACATCAAAGTCTACCATGCTGAGCAATAACAAATTGGCTCTGGTCTCAAAACCACTAAGTGCAATCAAACACGACCGATAAACGTGGTCCACAAGAAGAGAATCTTCAACTGGAGTAGAAACATAAATAGGAGAACTCAAAGAATCCCGAGATACGCCCAAATACGGGGCAAAATAAGAGGACACATAAGAATAAATGGATCCTGGATCAAATAGAACCGATGCATCTCTATGATAGACCAGGATAGTACCTGTGATGATAGAATCGGAGGCGACAACCTCAGTGCTGGCAGGAAGGGCATAGATCTGGCCTGGCCTCCCCCTCGAATGCGACCTCTACCTCCCTGAACTCCACCTCTAGCTGGCTGAGCAGGTAGGGTAGCAACTGGTGCTGTGATCATAGCCTGAGAACTCTGCGGGGCGCGTTCTGGATGAGAAGCCTGTGGAGGTTCAGCCCTCCCAAGTCTAGGGCAATCCCTCACTACATAGCATGTGTCACCACACTCAAAACAAGCTCTGGGAGGATGTGGCGGCTGTGACTGGCTCGGGCCAGGTCTACGGGAGGTGCATAATAAGGCTCCTGAGGTCTAGGAGGAGATGGAATACCACTGGCTGCTAGAAGAGCGGAATGAATAGGGCGACTCATATAGCCCCTACTACAACGAGCTGAAACTGGGGCACGGGCACCAAAATAATGGCCTGACTCTCGAGACCTTTTGGCCTCCCTCTCCTCTCTTTCCCGAGCATGCATATCCTCTACTCTCCTAGCAATGCTCATCACCTGCTGATAAGAAATATCCATCTCCAGTCCCGAGCCATACTAGACCTAATGTTGGGAATGAGCCCCTCAATAAACCAGCGGACCTTCTCGCGAACAATAGAAACCAAAGCTGGTGCATGTCTAGCCAAGTCGGTGAAACGGACAGCATACTCCGAGACAGTCATAGTACCCTGGCACAAGTGCTCAAACTCTGCACGCCAAGTGTCTCTGTGTCTCTGGGGAACATACTCTCTCGTGAACACATCTGAAAATTGAGCCCAAGTCAGGGAAGCTGCCTCTTCCGGACTGTCTAACTCATAAGCGTGCCACCACTGATAGGCGGCTCCTCGAAGCTGGAAGGTAGTGAAGGAAACCCCGCTCGATCCTGATATACCCATGGTACGGAGGATACGGTAGCAATCCTCTAGAAATACAAGAGTATCATCTAAGGCTCGTCCGCTGAATGTAGGAGGCTGATACTTCTTGAACCTCTTAAGCCTCTTCTACTCCTCCTCTGAAGCTACTGCCCTCTCCTCGGGCTGAGCTGGGGCTACCGGCTGTACAGGAATAATCTCTGGGACCTGATCAACATGCACTCGCTGCTCAGGAGTGCGTGCAACGGGAGTCTGTGCTCCTACCCCGGCCTGGAATGTAGCTGCAGCAAGGGGAAGCAACACTGCCTGAGCTAGAGTGGTGTACATAGTCATAAATTGCGCCAGAGTCTCCTGGAGTGCTCGAGTAGCAGCAATAGGCGTATCAGGTGTCTGGACTCCGGCTGGAACTGCTAGTGGCACCTCGGTGGCAGCTCGTGCGGGTGCTCTGGATGCACCACGTGCGCATCCTCGGCCTCTACCCCGGCCCCAGCCTCTGACGGCTCCAGTAGGGGGTGCAGGTGTCTGATCATCTCGGGTAGCACGTGTCCTCACCATCTGTGAGAGAATAGAAGACAGAAGTTTAGAATTGTGATATCAAAAATCTCGCACGACAAGGAAATCCAATGAAGTGGAACTTTCCTAACAGTTACATAGCCTCTCGTAGATAAGTATAGACGTCTCCGTACCGATCCGGGGGACACTAATAAACCGGCTTGTGATTCATGACTCTTATGAACCTAGAGCTCTAATACCAACTTGTCACGACCGCAGTTCGCCCTCCGTGAACTATCGTGACGGCACCTAGTCTCTACGACTAGGTACGCCTAACAAATTGCGAAAAAAGAAACAACAGAATAAAACGAATAAATACTTGCAAAATAAATATAGTGAAGGTTTAAAGATGTCGCTCGGCATATACAATACAACTCTCGAACTGAAACTACATTTCCCAAAACCCGAAATCTCATTAAATCACAAGCTGTGGAATAACTACAGTGTTCTAAATCTAGAGTGTCTAAACAAAAAGAACTACAGAAGGGCTAAAGCTATGACAGAGAATGGAAAGGGACTCCTCAGTCTGCGGACGCGACAGACATACCTCGAAGTTTCTGATGGATCACCTCGCCTATAGGATAGTAGGGCTGAGTCAAAGTACCTGGATCTGCACATAAAAAACATGCGTAGGAAGGGCATGAGTACACCACAGCGGTACTCAGTAAGTGCCAAGCCTAATCTCGGTCGAGTAGTGACGAGGAAGGTCAGGGCCCTACTGATTATAACTAAAAAATGAGGTAAAATAGTATAGAATACGACAATATAGTTAAGTGTTAATAGTAAGAAGTATCACATGATAATAAGAATAACAACAACTATAACAGAGATAAAATAATTACAAAAGGAATGCCGCTCAACACGGAGATAACAACCGGGGATCTCTCAGTATCCCGAGGATCTCTTAGTATCCTCAATATGTGTACTGGGGATCTCTCAGTATCCCGAGGATATCTTAGTATCCTCAATATATATATATGCTGGGGATCTCTCGCTATCCCAATGATCTCTTAGTATCCTTAATAAATGTGTTGGGGATCTCACGGTATCCCAATGATCTCTTAGTATCCTTAATATACGTGCTGGGGGATCTCTTGGTATCCCGCACTACAGTCCAAGTCAGTATAGGTGCAGGGGATCACCCGGAATACAAATTCGTAGTCCCAAAGTAAACAAGCAGGGGGATCTCCCGGGACAGTCCCGTGGTCCCAAAGTAAACACACAGCAACAACACGAAGAATACTCAATTCAGTTCAAATTTCATACCAAGGTAAAAATAGGTATTTCTAACCTAGCATGCCACACATAATCCAAATAAGGCAGTTTGAGCAAATAAAGCAATTAAGGCAATGAGACATGCTTCCCTAAGCTAACAGCCGGCTTAAATTGCAAATAGTATAAGCAGGAAAGGAAACACAATTAGAGTTACTTAATGAGAACAGGATTTTCAACAATTAGCACAAGTACGCACTCGTCACCTCACGTACAAGGCATTTCAAATATCAACAATACCAAAACCTAAAGGGAGTTTCCCCCACACAAGGTTAGGCAAGCCACTTACCTCGAACCGGCTCAAAATCAACCTGAAACCACGCTCTTGCCACGAGTACTCGACTCGAAATGGCCCAAATCTATTGCATAATGTAAATAAAACTTCAAGTAACTGAGTCCACTAATTAATTCTAAGCTAATACGCAAAATTAGGAAAAAAAAAAGATCAAAACGCCCCCTCGGTCCCACGCTCGGAATCGGGTAAAATTTACAAATTCGGAATCCTGACACTCCCACGAGTTCACATATATAGTAATTACTCCAATACGACATCAAAATCTTGATCCAAACTCAAATATTAGGTCTAAGAACTTTTCCAACTTTTCTCCAATTTTTCCACCCCAAATTCGAATTTATAGGATGAATTTAAGCATAGATTCGTGGAAATTAGTCAAAACCGAGTAAGAATTACTTACCCAAAACACCCAGGTGAAAATCTCCCACAAAATCGCCAAACTCGAGCTCCCAAATAAATTTCTAAGGTTTTGAAACTAAACCCTCGATTCTGCCCCTTTTCTGACCAGTGAAACCGCATCTGCGGCCCTGGGACCGCACCTGCGATCGCGCTTCTACGGGACTCAAGTCGCATTTGTGATGTTTTATTAAAGATCGATTTCCGCACTTGCGGCTCCGTTACCGCACCTGCGGTCTCGTAGGTGCGTTCGCCATTTCGCACCTGCGGTTTTCTGGAGCCTTGCCAATCTCGCTTTTGCGGTCTCTCAGCCGCTTCTGCAGCACCGCACCTGCGGTCCCATTCACGCAGGTGCGGTTATGACAGGTTCAGCAACCTCAAATTCTTCCTAAGTCCAATCCCACTCCCGTTAAGCACCCGAAACTCACCCGAGGCCCCCGGGACCTCAACCAAACATGCCAAGCAATCCTAAACCATCATTCAAACTTGTTCCAACCTTCGGCGCTCAAAACACCATCAAAACACCAATTTAACATCGGATTCGAGCCTAAGAATTCCAAAAACTTCCAATTTATGCTTTCGATTAAACAGTCTATCAAACCTCGTCCGAATGACCTAAAATTTTGCAAGCACACCACATTCAACACTACGGAGCTACTCCAACTTCCGAAATTCCATTCCGACCACAATATCAAAATCTCACTATCGAACCGAAAACTTCAAAAATTCAACTTTCGGAATTTCAAGCCTAAATAAGCTACGGACCTCCAATCAATATCTCTATCGGGCGGCATGCCTGGAAGTTCAGCTGGAAACACATTAGAGAAATCCCGTACTACTAGGACTGAATCAACTGTAGGGGTATCAAAGCAAACATCCCTCACATAAGCTAGATACGCGTCACACCCCTTCTCAACCATACACTGAGCCTTAATGAATGAAATAACTCTACTGGAAGTATGATCTAAAGTACCCCTCCACTCTACTCGCGGTACACCTGGCATAGTCATCGTCACGGTTTTCGCGCGACAATCAAGAATAGCATAATAGGGCGACAACCAGTCCATGCCCATAATAACATCAAAGTCTACCATGCTGAGCAATAACAAATCGGCTCTGGTCTCAAAACCACTAAGAGCAATCAAACATGACGATAAACGCGGTCCATAACAAGAGAATCTGTAACAGGAACATAAACATGAGAACTCAAAGAATCCCGAGATACGCCCAAATACGGAGCAAAATAAGAGGACACATAAGAATAAGTGGAGCCTGGATCGAATAGAACCGATGCATCTCTGTGACAGACCAAGATAGTACCTGTGATGACAGAATCGGAGGCGACAACCTCAGTACGGGCAGTTATCTAGACAGTCATGAAACACTAAATTAATGTTATTCACTACATACAATAAGTATTATTTACCGGGGTTTTCCGATAGACCTACCAAGTTCCAATTGGAGATCATAAATGTCACGATCTTCAAAACAGCAACCAAATTTGAAAAACTACCATTTAAGCATTTTTAGGAATTTAAAATATGGCATACATTCCAACCATATATCAACTCATGTAAAAGAAACATGCGTCATCATGTTCCATATTTAATAAAATAAGACTGACATAAAAAGAATGACTTTTCATATCTAAATCACATTTCAATCTCGCAAACTGCCAAAAAACTCATCTAAATGACCCTGCTCTGTCGAAATATGACATAATTCTCTGCATAACAATGAGCATTTTTTATCAGGTCGTTACCGATGAATCCACCGAATTTCAAGTCAATTGTAGATGGTGATCACCAAAACTAGACCAAAATCGAATAAGTCTTATTAGGCGAATTTAAGATTCAATCAATGTGATTTACATTCTTTTCATATATCATATTAAATTAAATCATCATGTGTAATCATGTTCCAGATTTAACACAAATAAAACCGATATATAAAGAATAGTTTTTCATATTTAAAGCTTATTTAATCCAATTAACTGCTTAAAACCCCATCTAAAAGACCTCGAAACACCAGAAAACAATGTGATATAGCAGTGAGTGTTTCTCACCAGGTCGTTTTTAATGGACCTACTAAATTTCATGTCAATTTGGAGTTCGTCAAATTCATGACCTCCAATTCCATGACCAAATTCAGAGATTAACCGTTTTAGGCATTCTCATGGATTAAAATAAATATGATCATGATTTCTATTATTCTTTTAGTTATTCTATGAGCACAAGACATAGATTACGTCCTTCCTTTTCTGTAAGGTACATAAAACCGTCTCTTACATCAAATTGTCCTCCCCGTTTATACACATGAGAATCCGAGATATTACTTTTCATCATATTTGGTGGAAACCTCAATATCTTTTCTCATGGATAAATTTAACGCACTAGTATTAAGAGGTAAAGCTCTATTGGGGAGATGAGACCTCCACCACCATCGTAAATTTATCAAGGACAATTTTCTTTCACATGGTACATTGAGTATATTTATTCATGGCTCAAATAAATAGACCACTCTTGTGGATCCTATTTATTAACTACAACTCCAATCCATGTGTTGATATAATCGTACATGTATAAAGCCATTAAGAATTTTTATGATTTCAAATAAATAAATCACTTTGCTAATACCTATTTTTTAATTATATCATAATTCTTAATTTGTACATGTTAATGTGAAATAATATAAGACTCATGCAATTAAACAAGAGAAAAAACCAAAAGTTTTGTAATGCATGATGGAACAGTGGCTGCGACCGCCACTTCATACTAAGTTGCATACCATCTTTGTTACTTCCTACGTTCTATTTTATGTGAACTTATTTGACTAAGCACGAAGTTTAAGAAAAAATGAAGATTTTTAGAATTTGTGGTCCTAAACAAGTTAAAAAGGGTTCCAGATTATTTTTGTGGTTATAAATATTTCTCATTAAGGGTAGAGTTGGAAATTTAAGCTAAATTGTTTCCAAATTTAGAAATGGGTCATTCTTTTTAAAAATTCGAACGGACAAAAAAGAAATAGGTTCACATGAACTGGAAGAGAGATACTATTAATTATTCTTTGTTTATAATGCCAAAACTTGGCAATCGATCAATACTTCTACAGAAGCAAATAATGTTTCTGCTGCCACCATCCTTCATAATTAATTAAGATTGGTTTTGGCCATAACAATCAAGCAAGGCACGTGTGCCTCTTGAAATTGAGTACGTATAACATAAACAAAAATAATAATAACCCATAACAAAGAAGTTTTACACAACTAAAATAAAATATCCATCACGTGTCCGCTGCAAAGATACTACCCTTTTCTTTTTAAAAACTTTAAATCCAATTAAGAAAAAGTTAAGTTGAACCTTTGATAATTCAACACAGTACCACCGCCATCACTGAATATAATCCCAGCGAACATCCCTTTTATTTTCAAAAGTAATCTTTGGGTTAAATCTCAAAAACCCAATTGGTGAAAAAAAAAAATATATTTCTCTTTACACCAACAAAACCAGTAAAACCCCCGGCACTCTTATCATATGATTATTTAATAATATTTTTAGATAGCAAAATAATGGGTCAAAAATCCCACAATCGCATCAAGAACAAATAATCATAATCATGCTTTTCATACGACAAACGAATTCCGAAAAACATAAATTTCATATATATCAACATTCAACATACACGCATATATGAACATTATGTGCATGTCATCTGCTTATATACAAGCATGCTCTGATACCAATTGATGGATAACAGGTATCAACACGGAAGCAAATAGCCAAGATCACTTGCATGTAATATAGATAACACATAATTAGAGATTTTAAACAAATATAAAATCGATACTTATCTCTTGAAGCGTGACCGCGATAGCGAAAAGAGCCTACAAGCAAGAGCGAAACCATCCACAAGATCATCCTCCAGTTCCACAGTCTTCTATTGTGTGACCCGAATAATGCCCGGAATTAGCGAAACTCGTGCGGGCAAGTTTCTCCAGGAAAATCGTGTGGTAAAAGCCTTGCCTCCTTATGGAATAAGACCCCTTTATATAGCCACAGGTTTTAGGGTTTAAAACCCTTTTCAACATGTTGGGTCTTCCTTTTCCACCAAGAAATAGAATTGCATTTAATTCCTAATTATTCAGGCACAACAGGGGTCGTAGTATTTAATTAACGAGGCTTCCTATTATGGATTTAATTCGAAATATTCGAATTAATACTACCATAATAAATTACGAATTATTCCACTAAAAATTCGTAACTGCACTCCTCAGTTCAATTTCAAAATTCTTCCATTAAACCTTATTTAACTCCCCATGTTAAGATTCAGATACTAATCAAATAAATTAAATTACTGACAATTTAATTCATTTATTATTTCCTTTAGACTTTCGCCTAACTTATTTCATGTGACGGATACAAAATCCGCCTACAGTGTTTACACATGAAAACTTATAAGCTTTCATAAAGGTATATCATCAATCTCTAGACCGAGACATGGATTCCATCAACTAACTATTACTTTGCCAATGTATATCATTATTGTCCAATTACCAGGCATATTGACCCATGAAAGAATCTCGCCTTTTAATAATTCAAAACAATAATAATATACACAACTAATAATAATTATATTAAGATTATGAGCATAAGTACATTTAATGGCTAGAGAATTTATTTTATTAAGTCAGTATAAAATACTTATCTCTACTTGGTCCATTCAATACATACAAAATGTACTAGCACAAGAAGTCGGAATTAAATCATTTCCATAATCAAGATAAATTATATTTAATGTTGTGCTACAATCATTCCTGATGGTTTGTCCAATCCCATCCTTAGATTGTGAATATGATCTTTATACTTATAAAAATAGATGATTTAATCTTCCGTGTATAAGCTAAACTCTATACACTAAATCATCTACTATATAAGTAAAGGACACAAACGAATATATGATCTATTTAAAACTTTATTAAAATTGAATAAACAATTGTTCCATAATAAATACTATATCCAAACCAAAATCCATGGTTAATAGTATATATCCCGACAGTTCGCGGGTTTCATTGATCAAAGAGTTGATAGCAAGGATCAGTCTCGGTGTGGATACGCATAGAGTCTTCGCACTATCGAAGAATTTTTGAAACGAGACTCTCTTCACCAGGTACGTCTCAGTTCTGATCTTTGACATGTAAATAAATTTTAAACACGAAAAAATCTATTCAGGATTGTTATTGTCTTCCGCTGCGTATTACGAACACCTAAACGCGATCCTTCAGCTCCATCATGAGCGTTATGAACAAATAGTTAAATAGCTGATTTCTGCAAATATCCCCTGTTTAGATTTTGTATCTATTTTAAAAAGTTGTGTAAGTAAATTCGTTGAAAACATTAGGTCTGTGTTTGTTCATATAACTTTTTTATTTTGCTCACAAAACATTAGACTATGATATAAACGTAAGATTCTAGCATTTTCTCATAAGATTTTTAATTTGCTCAAAAGGGATCTTTAGATCTAGGTATAAAAGATCCATCAATTGCGAGAGAAACAAAAAGAAAGATACCACTTAGATTGAATCTTTAGGGAGCCCAAATGATTTCATACATTAAATGTAACAGAGGATTTTGTCATAATCATGTATGGATCGTCGATTTCTTTTTCGTCGGTTAATGACTTCTCCACCTTGGATTGCTCTAAGACTTTGATGAGCCCCCACATCCTTCATCTTGAGCTTGCCAGCATAAATTATAAGTAAGAAAAACGTTAGCTTAGTTTACAGATTGAGCTTAAACGAGCGACAAAGAAATTGGTCTCATTTCGAATATATAAGAATCCATTTGAATGTTCATAATGAGATTAATGAAATGACTGATAAAAATAAAAAAAATATAAAATTAAGTTTGTGTTTGGTGTTAACTGTTAACCTTGCCTATGTAAAATATAAAGAAAGCTAACATTGTACTTTTTCCTAAAACTAAACCAAAAGTAAAATCAAGCGTAAGTGTTTCTTCTAGTGATTTGAATCCGCCCAAGATTCTCGACTCTATGTTTTTATTTCTAGTACAAATAGTATTATAACCTTGGCCTTGGGGGAAGTAAGTGATAGTACAATATGCTCAGGCGCATAGTCCAGAAACACTAAAAAAAATTCCTTTTCTCTCATAAAAATACAACGGGAAAAGTTTGTATAGTGAGTAAAAAAGAAAAGAGAAGAATGGAGATTTATGCCAGTGATGACATATTTGAGAGGTACTTTCTCAAATATCCTTTAAACAATTAAAACGACGAACGCAGACATCGAAGTAAATAGTAGAATAAGGAACTATGCAAGAGACTTCATTTTCAAATCCTGAAGAGCATGGTTAACTTAATTGAAGCTGACAAAAACAAAGCAAATTAAAATACACAAAAAAGGACAACAACAAAAACTGTGATATTCTTCACTCTTTGATTCCTTCAAGAAAAAACCATTGGTCCAAGCTAACTGACCCTCAGGGGCGGTCCTTCCATAAAGCAAGTAAAGCAACCGCTTTAGGCTCCATATTTGTAGAGGTCTCATTTTTTGTTACACCTAATAGACTATATATAACCAAACCATTATTCTTTTCTATTCATTATTCTTTTATTACCAAAGCAAATAACCATACCAAATGCAGATAGCGAAAGAGATGAATCCGTTGTTAGGAATCATTAAATCCTATAAATGATTGTTCGGGTATATCGTGGAAATTTTTTGAAAGACAAGAATCAAATATTTTACTGTGTGGAACAAAATATCTCTCATCTACCCCCTCGAATTAGATTCGTTTTTTTTGTTTCCAAAGGAATGTTGTTATGTTGTTTTGAAGGGTGCACTAATCCCTTGAATCCGGTACCAACGGGTATCACCCCCCCAAACAACGTTCTCTTTCAGGCCTTTCAACCAATCGATACGACCCCGGAGAGCCGCTTTTGCTAAAACTCGAGCAGTTTCTTGAAAACTCGCTTCAGATATGAAACTTTGAGTATTGAGAGATGCTCTTGTTATTCCCAATAAGACGACTCGGTAACAGATCGCTTCTTCCAAAGCGCGCCCCATTCGTTCTGCTCGCAACAATCCAATAAGTTCTACCGGGTGAAAAAACATTAGACATTCCATCTTCTGAAACCAACACTTTTGATGTTATTTGACGTACAATAATTTCTATATGCCTATTATGAATCTGCACCCCCTGGGAGCGATAAACCTGTTGGATTTTATTAACCAAAGAGATTCGGCTTTGCGCTATAGTTAGCTCAGCACCAATCAAGAATCCCCAAGGAATTCCAAGAATTCTTGTTATACATTTGTTCCAACCCTCAATCCTCTTTTCTAGATTCATGGATATTGAATCAATCGAACGCACTTCTAACACCTGTTCTACTTTTGGAAGACCTNGACCCTCAGGGGCGGTCCTCCATAAAGCAAGTAAAGCAACCGCTTTAGGCTCCATATTTGTAGAGGTCTCATTTTTTGTTACACCTAATAGACTATATATAAGTTAAAAAAGAGTTATGTAAAGTGACATTTTTTGATTTCTTTCTTTAACAAATATAGAGAAGAAGGATTTGCAACTACTATGATTTCTACCAAGAAAATTGCACTTGAAATGAATATCGAACCTGAATTTCGTAAGAAACGAGTGATGTGTAGGAAGTAACAATTTAATGTGAATGTTGATCTCAAAATCTTTCAAAGAGTCCTTTAGAGTTGATTACTTTTATACATAATAGATAAGGCCATTTTTTCACTTCAAAATAGATTTGAAGCATATGAAAATAGTTTTGGTTTTCTATTTGGCCGTAAAAACTAAGATCACTAGATGTTGGAAATTTGAAAAAGTATTGTCTTAATCTTGAATGTTCCATAAAGCATATATAATCAATTCGATATTGATGATTTAGATTTATTTTCTGAATTAAAAGTATTAATAAAGTAACACAATTAGAAGATAATAGTTTAATTGATACACTTAATCAAATAAAAAGATTTAATTTTTTTTTCAAATGCCTATATTGCTTATGGAATAATGTTCACAACTCATGTTGTTACTGTTGCTTCAGCAGAAAGAAATTTTCAAAATTAAAATTGGTAAAATCTTACCTAAGAACAACAATGTCACAAGAAAGGTTAAATGGATTAGCTATATTATCAATTGAGAAATACTTTTTAGGAGTTATTGATTATAAGAAAATTATTACTAACAACTTTGTATCTGAGAAAAGCTAAAAAAATAGACTTCAAATAAGTAATAAAAAAATTAAAAGTTAAGGCCCCTCATAAAATTTGGCTTTAGGCCACAAAATTCGTCGGGCAGCCCCTGCTGACCCTTACATATATATGTGAAAAAATATCAGAAGAAACATGTTTGTTTTAAGCAGGTAAAGAGGTTCAATTAGTGACTAGCTAGCTTGCCTTTTAACATTTCTTCGCGTATTGGGGAGATGTTGTTGGGGATTCGTTCTCTCGCTTGATTTTGAGTTAGTTTTTTTATTGCTTTATTTCTCTTTCGAAAGAAAACAAAAGGAGTGAGTGAGAGGACGGGAGAGAGGTGAAAGAAAATGGAAAGTGCAGTTCCATTTATAGCGATGGTAGTTCAGCAGTTAGCACAAGTTGGATCTATGGTAGCAGCTAAAGTGGCTATGTCAACTGGGATGACTCCTTTCACTTTTACTTTCTACTCAAGTGCCTTTTCAACTCTCATTCTTATTCCACTTTCCTTCTTGCTCCACAGGTATATCTTCTTTCTACATAAATTTCATTTCCTTAATTCCCTGTTTATATTAATCTCGCTGCATCGGTGGACGAGTTGGGTCAAAATTAAACAAATACAAACCAAATTATTATGATACAATTCGTCCAAACTCTACTTGCATTTAAATGGATCGATGGCTATTTGGTCAAATAATGGGTCATAACTTGGCACATCCAACATGACCCAATATCTCCCATTTCTTCTTTTGCTTTATGAAAACAATGTGAAAGCTATATATATATATATACATATACATACCTTGCTACGCTCCATAGATGTTCGTACGATTCTTGTGGATTTTGGGTGTGTTTGAATTCAGTCTCTCGTTACGTCTTCACCGAAGGATTGTCCACCTTCTTACTCTCTCCAAACCTAACGTGGTAGTTTCCCATCATAGGGCTTTCTATCTATAGATTATTCCATTACCAAGGAGCTAATTCTTTCAGAACTCAGTTGACTGCTTCTATAGAAAAGGCGGAGCTAGCGTCCTTGGCTCAGCATTATAGCACATAGGGCTTCGGCGCTACTACAGCGCTTCGCTAACTCGAAGCGCCTCACTATGAGAATCTAGCTTCGCTAACGCTCGGCTAAGTTCATTGATATCTTCTTTTTATAAAGCAAATCAACTTCGATTCTTGAATAATCCACATTATTTCTGTTTCTATTGGAACACAAGATTCCCCCTTTCTGTGGAAAAGGCCCGTTATATATATATATATACTATATTTTAACGTATAAGCTTAGGCTTTGTTGGGTGTGCGAACAAAGTCCCACATTGGTAGCTGAAAAGATTGGGAGTCTACATATAAGGTGTAGAGATCTCTTAATGGTGTGAGGCCTTTTGGGGAAAACCGTGCGGACTTAGCCCAAAGCGGACAATATCACACCATATTAAGAGCGTATATTTGGGCTAGTTTAGCCCAACAGGCTTTTCTAACTTAACATTATTTTCAATTTTCAAATTTGTTGTTTTATGTCTGGGTTTGGATTGTACTTTGACCAGTTGGTTTACACCATTTGAAATGTTTTGACCTAATAGTTTGATGAATCATTTCGTGTTCAATTCGTTGGGCTAAGCAAACAAACCAATCACTCTCAATCCGTTTAAAATTTGACTGAGTTGGATGGGTACTAAAAAATGACTGATTTTGCCTCCTCTAAGAGCCCGTTTGGATAGGTTTATTTTAAATGCTTTTAAGCCATTTTGTAGTGTTTGGATAAAGTAAAAAAGTGTTTTTAAGCTAAAATGACAAAAATAAGCCAAAAGTCAGAATTCCTAACTTATGGCCTATGCTTAAAAGTCACTTAAAATAATCTCATCCATACGGGCTCTAAGTAGATTCAATTTTGCAGGAAAAGAACTTGTTTCGTACTATTTTTATTTATTTGTTCTTTTTTGTGGATGTGCAGATCAGCTCTTCCACCTCTTTGGCCAGCTTTTCTCTATGGATTTTTCATGCTTGGCCTAATAGGGTATGTAAATTTAATTTGTGCTTCATTTTATTAGCAAATCTATTAGAGAAGAAATGACTATTAGTGGTGCAATATTGTAGTTTCTTGATGCAAGTTCTTGGAATTCTTGGACTTCAATATTCCTCTCCATTACTTTCCACAGCAATATTACAACTAATTCCAGGTTTCACCTTCATTCTTGCCGTCATTCTCAGGTTTTACACTCACCTTTCCTTTTAACCAATTAATTACAATGTTTCTATAAAACTATTAAACTTGTCCAAATTCTATATAAATATTTAAATTTTTTTTTTTTTTTTTTTTTTTGGTGTAGGATGGAAAACTTTGACTACAAGAGTTTGAACACAGTGGCTAAATCTGTTGGGACCTTGCTATCAATAATAGGTGCACTTGTTGCAACTCTATATAAAGGTCCTCAAGTTTTTGGAAGCCCTTTGAATTCAATATTAACAGCTCCTTCTCATTTTCTACTCAACCAATCTTCTGCTTGGGTAATTGGAGGGTTGCTTATGATGATTACCTCTCTAATTGCTTCAGTATTTATCATTTCACAGGTATTTAATTAATATTGCCAAGAAATATGCTTTCCCTAATAGACTTTGATCAGAAAATAAAGTGAAATGATCAATTTTTTCCTTTGTTTCATGTTTTACAATTGCAGGCATTTGTCCTTAAGAAATACCCGGCAGAGCTGATTGTAATGTTGTTTTATAGCAGCTGTATTACAATTTTGTGTGCTGCTTTCTCTTTAATTACCGAAAGAGACTTGAATTCTTGGAGCTTAAGCCCTCATAACAGATTAAAGGCTCTCATATACTCGGTAATTAAGTAGATACGTATGTTCCTTGATGCATCAATATGTACATTTGCGTGAAAATAAAATACACGTTTTTTGTGGAAAAAAATGTGAATGAATTTACCCCCAAATATGAATATTTATTTCATCACTTGTTTGAAGATGTGTTATGAACTATTGATCGGCATGTTGATTTATTATTGACTTGCCTAACGGCAGCATTAGGCGTCATCACGGCCTATGGTTGGAATTGGGTCTCGACACCCAGGCCCCAAATACTCCAGTCACTAGGGATAGATTTTTTTTTTTTTTTTTTTTTTTTTTTTTTTAAAATCTTTTCTTTTTTGGCAAGTGCAGGGTTTCTTTGGAAATGTATTCCAAGTGAGTATAGGCTCATGGTGTGTGAGGAAAAGAGGACCTCTCTTTGTTGTCATGTTCAATCCAATAGGTACTGTGATTGCAATGGCTGCCAGCATATTCTTGGGTGAAACTATCCATATTGGAAGGTAAATAAGACATCATTTAAGGCTTCTTTTTCTCGGTTTTTTTCTCAGTAAAGCCACAAAACTTTATCCACTCCAACAATATAGTCATCTATATATGTTTTGTCATTATAGTAGGTAAAAAATCTAGTAACCTTACTGTAACATTGGATAAAGTTTAATTACTCTAATTTAACAAAAAATAGTACTATCTAACTTTTCTATTACAGTGGGTAAGATTGTTATAGTGAGTAATGTTCAACTAATTTTAATGTGATATAAAATAGTGTTGATAACTTTATCGTCGTATCAATAAAGTTTAGTGACCAATACATTGAATTAATCAGCAAAATCAAAAGCACATTCAAGATTTTAAACTCGTGAGTGTTATATTACATATTTCTATATGATAATTTGTGTAAATTTAGTTATAAATTTGTATTAGTATTCATAAAATTTTAAAACCCCCGAATTGTGCTTCCACTTGCTGTTGCAAAGACAAAACTTCCCCTGATTGAACGAATTACTGTAATTGTTAAGCTTTAGTGAAATAAAAACCAATGACCATCTTGTTCATTGTTTAATGTAGTTTGTTGGGATCAATCATCATTCTACTTGGGTTTTACTCAGTGATATGGGGAAAAGCTAAAGAATGGAAAATGGGGGAGAACAGTGGATGGAAGAGCTTGGAATCAAACAGCAACAACATGCCCTTATTACAAAACAAAGCTGATGATCCATCCATGACACAAAACCATTGAACACTTGCACTTTGTTAATGGGCCTAATGGAAGATATTTGGAAACAAATTCACAAATAACCATTTTTCATCAATTGTAATTGAAAAATAACCATTGTTATTGTGTTATAAATTTTACTAGTGAAATTCTAGGAAATTCTCATAGAATTTTTACCTGTGAAATTCGAAACTTCATGTTAGTAGTTATTTTTCGATTACATGGCTGAAAAGTGGCTTGCCGACACCATTACTACAAATATCTTTGGGATGTCGTGATTCCATCGTGGACCTCATGAACAGTAATGTTGCATGTGTTCATTCTAATCACTCCTTCAATTGGAACTTTTACCTGTATATGCTAATCAATAAACATAATTATTACGATTAGGCAATATTTTAAAAGGCGGGGACATGAGGCGAGGCGTAAGCCTTGAGACATGGGGCGTAAGTCTCACGGATGTTTAAATTTTACTGATTTCAAGAATTTTAAGATAGTATAAAATAAAAAACTAATTATAAAAATTACATTAAAACCACAAAATTATAACAAGTAATATATTTAAAATATTTACAAATTATAATTGAACTATGAATAATACGAAAAGTATGACATATATCATAATATGCAAATTAGCTGCAACGTCGTTACAACTCAAACAACAAAAGTAATGTATTCGATATGAAATCTTATATGTATCTCTTAAGGAGTAATGAATCTTGAAAGAATTTCGATATTATAATTTGATATTTTTCTTGAAATACTCCTTTTATTTAAAATGCTTTCTATTTGAAAGAGAATTTATATAAAAACATAATTCATAATTTAAATATGATTCTCTAGCATCATTTATTTTTAAGTTTCAACAAATTCATAAAGTGACACATAATTTACCATACAATACCATGATAACTAATTATTTGTAAATAGTTACTAGCTAATACTGAGCAATTACATTAATAAGTATTGTATCTCGTAAACGTGAAAAAATAATATTTAAAAAAATAATTATAAAAAATTATGGTCTATTATATAGTAAAGTCTAAAGACATAACAAAAGTTAATAAATAAATACCTTTTAAATGAAAGATTTATTTAAAATTAACTATCATAGCAGTCTTAGTGGATAACGTGCAATAACTTTTATTTTAATTATGACATAAAATACTCTCAACTTAATGAATTATGATTAAGAAAAAAGTAATTTTCAATTGTCAACAATTTACTAAGCAAATTTGAGAATTTACAAGGTTAGTTACATAGAATTGCATAAAGTTCTCTTAGGCGAGCCCAGCACGGTGGGCATTGGGCGTGTCCAGGGCGTAAGCCCCGTTGGCTGAGGCGTAAGTCTCATGGAACTAAGCCCCACACATAAGCCAGGGGTATTTTACGAGTGCTTCGCCCCGGGGCGAGTCCCAATTCTGCCTTTTAAAACAGAGCTATTAGGGAGGTTCCCATTTAATCACATTGTAACGAGCCAAATAGACCGTTTTGAATATTAGCTCTCCTTTTTGTAATTACAGACCTTTCATAGCTCAAGTTGATGATTTATAACATGCGTGCATGGTCCGTGTCGATTTCTGGAAAGCTTAAATGTGATTTTTTTTGAAGAAAATGTGATTTTATCTTTAAAAATGACTAGAGTTGACCACGGTCAACATTTTTGGTAAACAACCTCGGATCGGTGTTTTGACGATTTCAATAGGTCTGTGTGATGATTTTGGACATGAACGCATGTTTGGTTGGGGTCCCGGGTGACTCGAGGCCATTTCGGCACATTATGTGAAAAGTTGAAAATTTGAGTTTAACTTTGAAAAATCTTGAGTTTTAATGGTCGATTATTGAATTTTGATGATTTAAACTTTTGAGCGAGTTTGTATGATGTTATTACACTTGTGTGGATGTCCGGATTGGAGCCCAAGGGACTCGAGTGAGTTCCGGATCGGTTGCAGATTGATTTTAGCTTAACAGGTATGCTGGTGTAACTGGGTTGCAGGTCTCGCATTTGCGAGATTCTGTTCGCAAATGTGAGCCTCGCATTTGCGATATGCTAGCACGCATTTGCGAACTGGGATGACATTGGGCTGCTTTGCATTTTGATCTTTGCTCGCATTTACGATAAGGGCTGACTTTACATTTGCAACACTGAGGAATTTGAGGTTGCTTCGCAATTGTGAAGCCTGGGTCGCTTTTGCGGAAGGGGGGCTATTGTCGCATTTACGACATCTAGGGTGTAACAACCGGCCCTGTCGTTTTGCTTTCTAGATTCCCATATCCCTAATTAAGACTCCCCGTATGTGCTTTTACTATTTTATGACTTACGGGGATGGTTAGTTCGGGTTTGGAAGGGTTCGGGTTGAAATCGGAATACTTAGTTCCTTAGTAGTGGCTTAAAATGGTTAGGTTTGACTTGAGTTAACGTTTTGAGTAAACAAACTTGGAACCTGGATTTGACGGTTCCAATAGGTTCGTATGATGATTTTGGACTCGGGCGTATGTTTGAATCGGGTTTCGGATGATCCGGGAGCGTTTCGGTGCTTAATATTGAAAGTTGGCGCATTAAAGGTTTTCAAGTTCTTTAAGTTTAGTTTTGAGTAGGTTTTGGTGTTATCGAGATCCGTTTGGGATTCCGAGCTTGGTTTATGACTTGTACGCAAAATTTGGCGTCATTCTGACTAGTCTAAGTATATTTTGGCACGTTCGGAGCTAGTTGAGAAGTTTAAAGTTCATATCTTGATTCAAGTTGATTTTGGGATGCGATTCTTAGTTTTGATATTATTTTACGTGTTTCGAGAGTCCGAGCAGGTCCGTATTATGTTTTATGGACTTGTTGGTGCATTTGGATAGGGTCCCGGGTGAGTTTCTAACCGCCCGGAGCTAAGTCCAAAATACAGTCACTGCAGGTTCTAGTTTCCTTCTTCGCGATCGCGTGGGTTGGGTCGCGTTCGCGAAGAAGGATAATAGGGGACTGGGAATTTGTGCTACGCTTTTCGCGACACCTAGTCCGCATTCGCGAAGGTCTGGGACCTGTGGCCTTCGTGTTCGCGTGAATGGGCCCGCGTTCGTGTAGAGTAGGCTGGAGCTGGGTGGCCGCTCTTGGTCTTCGCGTTCGCGAAGAAGCCCTCCCGTTCGTGTAGGGAAGGCCAGGCAAGACTTCGCATTAGCGAGGCTCTGGTCACATTCGCGATAGCCAGCTTTCTGGGGCCTGGGCTGTTTGCGGTCGTGATCGCGAGGCCTCTTCCGTGATAGCGAAGAAGGGACGCCTGAGTGGTGTGTTTTAAAATGTCGGGGCTTAGGTTTTTTTGGTTTATTTCTTTCTCTTGTTGGATGATTTTAGAGCTCTTTGAGGAGGGATTTTTACCTAGCACTTTGAGGTAAGTATTTTCCATACAATATGAGTTTAATACATACATTATAGGTAGACTTTAACATAGAAATTGTGGAAATTTTAGGAGATTGTGGGGAAACCTAGGTTTTGATAAAAGTGGGATTAAATCACAAAAATGATTATGGAATTGGATAGAAATTATATATTTGAGTTCGTGAGGTTATGGGTAATATTTATCTTCGAAATTTTTTGGAATCCGGGTACGTGTGCCTGGGGGTGAATTTTAGGAACCTTGCAATTTTGGTTGGGCAATTATCTAATAGTCAAATTATGAACTTGTGAGTGTATATTGATTAATTTATATAATATTTGGCTAGCTTCGAATTGTTCGGCACCAACTTGAGACATTAGAGTGAATTTGTGGCCGTAAAGTGAGCTTGGGACGAGGTAAGTCTCTTGCCTAACCTTGTAAGAGAGAATTTATCCATAGGTATTTTAAATTACTATTCACTTCTAATTGTGGGTGCTACGTGCGCACGAAGTCACGAGAGTCTGTACATAGCTACAAATCATGCTTATGTCCGGGTTGTTATAGGACCCTATGATGAAATACTTGAATTGTTTGCACTCTACTTGTTAATTTAAGTGCTTAAATTATATTGAAACTTGATAAAAGATTTGCAAAAGACCGAATTTAACTTACTTTGAGTTTTGGCGGGCTACTTGACCGTTGATAGAAATTGTGCTTCCTTATGTATTAGTCTTGTGATAGCCTTTAAATCGGATGTTCGTAGAGTGTTCTCTCTTCTTGTGAAGCGAGGCGAACGCCTCGACAGTATAATAGATGCATCTATGGTTCGTGTCGGTCGACCCTCGGCACTGTACACATTATTCTGGATCGGAGCCTACGGCCTCGGCATAAATCGTGCGTGATAATGCTCGGAGTCTAATTACACTTGATTTTGCTTTCATGACTGGAGAAAATATAGTTTATTTGATAGCCCGTATTTTTTGAAGATAGTTATGGGCTAATTGGAGATCTTTGAATTGACTTCTAGTTAAAGAATCACTTATTCACTGCTTGTTATTCTGCTATTATTATTGATGTATTCCATGCCTATTTAGAATTTCTGTACTTTATTTATTAGCCCATAGTAAGTGTCAATGTCGACCCCTCGTCACTACTTCTTCGAGGTTAGACTAGATACTTACCGGGTACATGTTATTTATGTACTCACGCTACACTTCTGCACTAATCGTGCATGATCTGAGGCAGGTGCATCTGGTAGTCATTCAGGCGCGCACCCCCGTTACCCCGAGGTTTAGTGGTGAGCTGCTCTCTGTGTTGGTCCTGCAACACCCGCAGTCTCTGTTTTGTATTTACTTGTTGTCTATCTTATTCCAGACAGTATCATAAGTGGTTTGAATATTCTACTAGTTGCTCATACACTTGTGATACCAGGTTTTAGGAGTACTCTAGCAGACACTTTATGATTTTGAGTATTTATTTCACTCTATTTACTCTCTCATTAGTTTTTTCTTTACCTCACTATATTTTCTCACTATTCATTTATTTAATAAATAAAAATCAACTACTTTGAAACTATTAAAAAGGAAAAGTGCATGACTAATTCACCGTTGGCTTGCCTAGCGGCGACGTTGGGTGCCATCACGGCCTATAGGGGAAATTGAATCGTGACAACTTTGTATCAGAGCACTAGGTTCACGTAGGTCTCACAAGTCAGGAGCATGCCTAATAGAGTCTTGCGGATCGGTGCGGAGAAGTCCGTACTTATCCTCGAGAGGCTATAGAGTGTTAGGAAACTTCTCTTTCTTCATCTCTTATTGTGCAATTGATGTTGTTCTAAGTATCTTTCTCTTCTTCTCTCACAGATGGTGAGAATGCACGCGGCGGATGTATCCGACCGTGGAGGAGCTACTCCCCTTCTTGCTGAAGACCGAGGCAGAGGCCGAGGAAGAGCTCCAGCTCGTGCTAGAGGATGATAACTAGGGAATATGACGCATTTTACACCCCTTCATGCTCAAGTTTTGATTAGAAATGTGTACAAAATAGTCCCAAAGGCTCATAAGTTATGCTTGATTGCAGGTTTGATCAACAAGGTGACAAGGTGTCTAAGATCAGCTCAAAACGGAGTGAAACTTGCACAAGTACCAAGACAAGACAAAGCTCAGGCAGAACAGGGCCAGTGCGGCCGCACACCATTCTGTGCGGTCCGCACAAGTGAGGTTCAGAGAGGCTGCTATTCAGGCACAAAGGCAATGCGGCCGCACGAGATTTTGTGCGGTCCGCACTGGGATCAATGCGGCCGCACTCAATTTAGTGCGGTCCGCAGAGGGAAGGTTCAGAGAGTTGCCAATTTCAAGTTTGAAGCCCAATGCGGTCCGCACTCCATTTCATGCGGACCGCACTAGAAGCCACTGCGGCCGCACTAGACTTTGTGCGTTCTGCATTGCCCAAGTTTAGAGAGCTGGAAATTCAAGTCAAGAGCCTTAGTGCGGCCGCACGTTATTTTGTGCGGTCCGCACTAGCCCCGCAGGGAAATTTTTGTCCGTGATTTTTAGCCTAGTATAAATAGATTCTTTTCCCATTTTTAGGGAAGCAGATAGTTTTGTACGTAGAGCTGCGCTCGTGACTTGGGTTATTTTGCTATTTTGAGTAATTTTAGCTTAAATTTACCATTGAATCTTCAAGTTCTTCTTAGTAATTAATTATTATGAGTTTATCTTCATCTATTTCTTTGTTTTTCTCTCTGATTATGAGTAGCTAGACCCATCAGCTAGGGTTGTGGCTCAACCCTAGTGTGGGTAATTGATGGGTCTTGAGTTTTAGGGCTTGATTGACTATGGGTGTTTGATATTTGGGCTAATTTCATGTTTAATTGCTAAATTAGTGGTTGCAAACACTAGTTTGTGTTTAGTTGACTTTGGTTCTTCTTGAGAAAGAGAGCTTAAGTCTCTAAAATTAGTCCAACAAGGAATTGGGGCGTACTCAAGAGAATTGATAGCCCCAATTAAAGGGTTAAACCGAGAGATCGTAATACCCGACTTGAACCTTAATTGCTTGTGCAAATTTGCATACCCAATTGGTCTTGAGAAAGTCAATTCGGGCAAAATCACTCGAACTACCGAGAGGTATAGAGTGTATAGAATCGAGCATTGGTTATATCATACTCCCCAAATGTGACAATCTAGCTTTAGACTCAAGAATCCGTCAATTGACCACCTAGTTGAAAGCCACCACCCTAGTGCCTTTTAATCATTTGAACAACTCGCAATAGTTTAATCCTAGCTTATTTTAGTTTAATTGAGCATTGTAGTTTTATAAAATTAGAATCATAATTAAAACCAAAAATGTGTAGAAGTGCAATTTGGAGCAAATACACAACTCCACTTTAGATAGACACCCAACTCCAATATCTAGCTCCCTGTGGATATCGATCCCGACCCTATATCGGGTAAAAGCTGCTTCGACCTCTCTCGCTACTCAATAGTAGTGCAGGGTTGGCTCCGATCAACTTTTTGGCGCCGTTGCTGGGGAGCTAACGATTTTAGCTATCTATCTAAAAGTTTTGTGATTTGTTCTTCTTTCCTTCTTTGTTACTAATTTGTGTGTGTCACAACTTCAGGTACAAAATGGCATTAAATGCTAATGACCCTCTTAGAAACATGATTGCGGGGGAGGAGGTTGATGACAATGGGGATGAAGAGGTGCCTCTTGCACCTCAAAGACAGCATAGAGGCCGCCAGGCCAATGCAAATGAGAACATTCCAGACCCTCCTCCGCCACCTCAAAGAGTGGCTCCTAGAGTTCTTCCCAACCAAGGCTATGCGAGTGCAATTGTTCTGCCCCGGATCCGGGCGGGCAATTTCCAAATTACTAATGTGATGTTGACATTGCTGGAGCAGCGTGGGTACTTCACGGGCGCTGCCACTCAAAATGCTTACAAACATCTCAAGGTGTTCGTGGATACCTGTTGGGGGAGCAAGTAACATATGTGTCCGATGATGCACTTCGATTGAGGCTCTTCCCATTTTCACTTAGAGGGAAGGCATTGGATTGGCTTGAGCGACTTCCCAACCATTCCATCACTACTTGGGATGAATTGGCGGATAAGTTCATTGCCAAATTTTTCTCACCGGGACGCATGGCAACACTACGGGATGAGATCTTAGCCTTCAAGCAGGAGCCCATCGAACCATTACACGAGATTTGGGAGAGATATAGAACTATGGAGAAGGAATGCCCCAACAATGATATGACAGAGGCGATGATACAACAGACCTTCTATCAGGCATCAATACAATGAATCAATGCATAGTGAATCAATTGGCTGGGGGAAATTTCATGAAGCTACCTTATGATAAAGCTTGTGCTATTCTTGACGAGATGGCTGACACATCCTCCGCTTGGTAAAGTAGAGCCAATGTGCGATAGGGTGACCCCAGGGTTACTCATTTTCACAAAGAACTACATGACCATGGACAGGCTATAGCAGAACTTACAACAACAATGAACCAATTAGCAAAGGCACAGTTGCAACAAGTTCAGAATCCTTGCCAAGTAAATGCCATGGAGGGTGTTAACATGCTTGTGAACAATAGACGACAGAGAGATCAACAGAACCAAGGGAATTCAAATCAATTTGACAATGATTGTGGTGGATTCCAAGATGATTGTTATGATGGGCAGAACGAAGAGGTGCAATATGTGAATAATTACCAAGGACAAAGAGGCAATTCTTCTAACCAACAACAACAATGGAGATCCCAGGGCAATTGGGGTAGCCAACAACAAGGCAACAATAATTGGAACAATCAACAAGGGAACAACAATTGGGAAAATCAAAATAACAATCGGAACAACCAGGGAAACTAGGGCAACAACAACAATTGGGGTGGAAACAATAACAACCAGGGTGGATGGAACAATAACCAGGGAAATCAGGGGCAAGGCTTTCAAAGGCCCCCAATGTACCAACAACCGAGCAACCCACCGCCTTTTCCATCCCAGGGTCCTAGTTCTTCCAACAATGAAATGGGTAGAATTGAAATGATGTTTGAACAGATGATGAAAAAGAATGCTGACTCCGATGCGCAATTGGCTTCTCACAACACTTCAATCAGGAATTTGGAGGTCCAGCAAGGCCAAATCTCACAGTCTTTGAATACTCGCCCAAAGGGGGCTCTACCGAGTGATACGGTGGTTAACCCAAAGGGTGGTAACAATCATGTTATGGCGGTAACTACACGGAGTGGAAGAGGCGGTGATGTGAATGCCTCCAAACAAAAGCAAGTTTTGGGTGATGAAGTTGAGTTGCAAGAAGATGAAGTTCCTTTGGTGGTTGAGAATGTGGTTGATGAAAACGTGAATCAAGAAGTGAGGATTGATATTCAAGATGCCGAGGTGGAAACACAAAATGACGTGAACCCGTCTAGGGAACACGTAATAGATATGCCGGAGCCGGTTGTGCCAAAAGCGAAGGGACCCTTGCCTAGGCCACCTCCCCCTTATCCTCAGAGGCTAGCCAAGCAAAAAAATGAGAATCAATTCAAAAAGTTCATTGACATGATGAAGAGGTTATCCATTAATGTGCCTTTGGTGGAGGCTTTAGAGCAAATGCCTGGCTATGCTAAATTCAGAAAAATGAGAATCAATTCAAAAAGTTCATTGACATGATGAAGAGCTTATCCATTAATGTGCCTTTGGTGGAGGCTTTAGAGCAAATGCCTGGCTATGCTAAATTCATGAAAGATTTGGTGACAAAGAAAAGATCCATGGACTGTGAAACTATCAAGATGACCCACCAAGTTAGTGCTATAGTACATTCAATGGCTCCGAAGTTAGAGGATCCTGGTGCTTTCACTGTCCCTTGCACTATAGGAAGTGCAGACTTTGCTAAAGCTTTATGTGATTTAGGGGCAAGCATCAACTTGATGCCCTACTCAATTTTCAAGACTTTGGGTATTGGGCCACCGAGGCCAACTTCCATGAGATTGCAAATGGCAGATAGCTCAATGAAGCGACCATTGGGTATTGTTGATGATGTGATTGTCTGGGTGGACAAATTTATCTTGCCAGCTGATTTTGTGATCTTGGATTGTGAGGTAGACTATGAAGTCCCGATCATATTGGGGAGACCTTTCCTTGCTACGGGGAAGGCTTTAGTTGATGTGGAAGCAGGGGAACTCACTTTCAGGGTGGGTGATGAAAAGGTCGTGTTTCATGTGTGCAAGTCAATGAAGCAGCCCAATTGTACAGAAGTGTGCTCATTTGTGGATCTTGTCACGGCTGTGATAATTGATGATACTAGTGCAATGATCAATGTGGAGGACCTTTTGGAGGCCGTATTATTGAATCTTGATGTCAATGATGATGAGGGACAAGTGGAGTGCGTGAATGCTTTACATGGAATGGGCTCTTATTCTTATGAGCCTAGGAAACTCTCTTTGGATCTTGAAAATAGAAAGACCCCTCCAACAAAGCCTTCAATTGAGGAACCTCCGGTGTTGGAGTTGAAGCCATTGCCTCCACACCTCCGGTATGAATTCTTAGGCCCTAATTCAACTTTACCAGTTATTCTTTCCTCTTGTCTTACTAACATGCAGGTAGATGCCACATTGGGGGAATAAGCCCTGCATTCTGTATGCACAAGATTATTCTGGAAGATGATGCAAAACCCTCCTTGGAACATCAAAGGAGGCTGAACGAGGCAATGCAAGAAGTTGTGAAAAAGGAGGTGATCAAGTGGTTAGATGCCGGAGTGGTGTACCCTATCTTTGACAGTTCGTGGTTGATGAGGGCATAGTGTTGGGTCATAAAATTTCAAAGAATGGTATTGAGGTTGACAAAGCCAAAATTGAGGTGATTTCAAGACTTCCTCCCCCCACTTCTGTCAAGGGGGTTAGAAGTTTTCTTGGGCATGCGGGGTTCTACCGGCGGTTTATCAAGGACTTTTCGAAGGTAGTGAATCCTTTGTGCAAGCTGCTAGAAAAGGATGCCAAGTTCGTGTTTGATGAGGGATGTATGTAGGCCTTTGAACTTCTCAAGCATAAGTTGACCACCACCCCGATCATTACCGCACCCAATTGGAGCTTGCCTTTCGAGCTCATGTGCGGCGCGAGTGATGTTGCGGTTGGGGTAGTTTTGGGTCAAAGAGTGAACAAAATGTTTCATACGGTGTACTATGCGAGCAAGACAATGAATGAGGCTCAAAGGAACTACACGGTAACTAAGAAAGAGTTGTTGGCTATTGTATTCGCAATGGAAAAATTTCGGCCATATCTTATGGGAGCCAAGGTCATAGTGCACACTGATCATGCAGCTCTTAGGTACTTGATGACAAAGAAAGACTCCAAAGCTAGACTGATGCGATGGGTCTTATTACTTCATGAGTTTGATTTGGAAATTATGGATCGGAAAGGTAGTAAAAAACAAGTGGCGGATCACTTGTCCCTCTTGGAGGAGGAAGGAAGGCCGTGTGATGGCCTAGGGATCAATGATACATTTCCCGATGAGCAACTACTTTCTATGTCGATGAGTGATATGCCATGGTTTGCGGATGTTGCTAATTTCCTTGTGACTGGCATCATCCCGTGTGAGCTCTCTTCTAACCAAAGGAAGAAGCTCAAACGGGATAGTCTGGACTTCTATTGGGATGAGCCATACCTGTTCAAGATTTGCACTGACAGAGTGATCCAGAGGTGTGTCCCTGATGAGGAGCAATCGAGTATCTTAGAGGCTTGTCATTCCTCTCCCTATGGTGGCCATCATGGAGGGGCGAGGACACCTTCGAAAGTTCTAAGTTGTGGATTTTATTGGCCAACTTTGTACAAAGATGCAAGTGATCTCGTGAAAAGGTGTGACCAATGTTAGAGAGCGGGCGGTATTTTGAAGAAAGATGAGATACACCATTCTTGAAGTGGATATCTTTGATGTATGGGGTATTGATTTCATGGGCCCATTTGTAAGCTCGTGCGGAAACACCTACATTCTTGTAGCGGTTGATTATGTCTCAAAATGGGTCGAGGCCGTGGCTTTGCCCAACAATAAAGCTAGGAATGTGGTTGCATTTTTAAAGAAGAGCATTTTTCCAAGGTTTGGCACTCCTCGTGCAATAATAAGTGATGGAGGATCGCATTTTTGCAATAGAGCTTTTGACGCCTTGCTTGCCAAGTATGGTGTCAACCACAAAGTGTCTACTCCTTATCATCCCCAGGCGAGTGGCCAGGTTGAAGTCTCTAACAGGGAAATCAAGAGCATCTTGTCTAAAATAGTCAATGCCAATAGGACCGATTGGTCTAAGAAGTTGGACGATGCTTTATGGGCTTACCGAACTGCTTACAAGACTCCGATTGGTATGTCTCCGTACCGGTTGGTGTTTGGGAAAGCTTGCCATTTACCGGTGGAGTTAGAGCACAAGGCCATGTGGGCTTTGAAGAAATTGAACCTTGAATGGGATGTGGCTGCAAATCTCCGGGTTGAACAACTCAATAAACTTGATGAATTCCGTTTCCATGCCTACTCCAGTTCTTCCTTTTACAAGGACAAGATGAAGTACCTTCATGATAAATATTCTCGTGGAAAGGAGTTTAAAGTAGGTGATTTGGTGCTCTTGTTCAACTCTCGGTTACGGTTGTTTCCGAGAAAGCTAAAGTCAAAATGGAGTGGACCTTTTGAGGTGGTGTTTTTGACCCCGTTTGGTGCCCTTGATTTGAAGAACAAAAATGGGGAGATTTTCCGGGTTAATGGTCACGGGTCAAGCACTACTTGGGAAAATTTGATGATAGCCATGTGGTGGCACATGTTCATTTCAAATGATGTGATGGTAACATGCGTCGTGCCGCGTCGTTAAATCAGGAGCTTCTTGGGAGGCAACCCATGTGTTTTTCTTCTTGTTTTTCTTTGATTTTCATTGTAGTATAGGATTTATTTTTGGACTAACTGGTTGCGAGATGTTACAGGTTTGTGTTGATGCAGTGCAGGACATAGTGGAAAAATTGTTCAAGTCTCTGAAGTTTTCAATGCGGCCGCACTACATTTAGTGTGGACCGCACTGATGAAGGATGAAAATACCAGCTCTCTGAAGTTTGCCACCGCGGCCGCATTACATTTTGTGCGGTCCGCGGTGGACCACTACGGCCGCATTACATTTTGTGCGGTCCGCAGTGGTTGCCTTCTCAAACTTTGAATTACACTGTGTGGAGCGGACCGCAGTCCATTTTGTGCGGTCCGCATTGGGGTAGGTAAGATGGGCCCCAGGACTTTTTCTATAAATAGTACCTGAGGCCCAACATTTAAACTTTTCGATCCTCTTGCTCTCAGACCTCATAAAATTACTGTTCATCACTAGTCTTGCACATAACTAATCTCCAAGGCTCATTAATCATCATAACTCTTACATCTGTAATTTCATCCCTTTCATTGTTAATTTGATTATTGTCATTAATTTTAGCTTTTCTTCTATTCTTCTTGTATATCTGTCAATTTGGTAGCTTAGGGTAGTTAAATTCTTGTTAAAATTAGATTAAGTAGTTAAATCACCGGGCAAACACTTAGGGACCTTTCTTAGGTGTAAAAATAGAACTTAAAATCAAAATACCTTGAACCCTAAGTTGAGTACTGTGACTGGGCACTCTGTGCGGACCGCAATGGATATTGTGCGATCTGCGGTGTCCCTGTGCGGTCCGCATTGGTTTTTTGTGCTGACCGCATTGAAGATTGTCCTGAAACCTAACCACCGAGGACCACGGCCGCATTGCATTTTGTGCGGTCCGCGGTGCCTCAATGCGGACGCACTACATTTTGTGCGGTCCGCAATGCATAGATTCAGAGAGTGGGTATTCGGAACCCCACCTCTGTGTGGAACGCAATGGATTTTGTGCGATCCGTATTGGCCTCAGTGCGGTCGCACTACATTTTGTGTGGACCGCAGTGTTCAACAAATTAAACTGTCTGCAACATTCTCTTTCACTGCAATCTTGAACTTCATTGTATATACTGAGACTAACAAAGCATGACTGAATTTGTTTGCAGAACAATGGTAAAATCAAGAGGCCAGGGTGCTAACAACCAGGCAGAGGAGAGTCCTCTCGGGGGAGGGGACGTGGAAAGATAAAATTAATCCCCAAAGTTCGAGAGGCAATAAAAGCAACAAGGAAGGCGATTCGGGCCGCTGATAGAGCTGCTTCCCGTTCCTCGGGAAGTGAGTATGTACCTTCCAAGGAGCTGACTGACTCTGATTCTGTTCCGGAATTTATGGATGATTTCCCGGACAGATTCAGGCTGACAGATGAACCCACTCCTCCAGCATCCCCCACTGCTCAGGCTTCAGTGCATGTATCTTCTAGGTCGTCTGAGGGCTCAGCCGAAGGCAGTAAGGATGAGTACTCCACCTCTCCCACAACTTCATTATCCGGAGAGGGTGCAGTAGGCGAATAAGAGGTAGTAGGGGAAGGGGGTGAACCTCAGGTCGGAGGTGTTGCTAGAACTAGAAAACCGGAGGTGTGGCAAGATCGATTCGTGAGTGAGGTGGCCTGCCATAAATTCAGGGAATGGTGGCCTGTGAGGAAATTGATTCCGGAGTGAAGCTTTGTTGAAAGAGACCTATTGCCTCACAACCCCAATGTGAGAAGGCAATTTAGGGAGAGAATAGGCTGGGCATACTTCTTGGGGGACTGTGTGGATGCAAACGAGCACTTCGTAAAGGAATTCTATACCAATGCTGCCCACATCAAAAAGGGCACCAAAGTGACCAAGGTGCGAAATTTGAAAGTGTTGTTTGATGGAAAGTCTATAAATGACTACTTGGGTTTCGATGAGGAGGATGAGTCACTGTACTTGGCGAAGATGGAATTAGGTGAGGAGGTCTGTCCTTGGTTGGCACAGTATCTGGCAATCCCAGGTACCACCCCCGATTGGCTGAATGCGAGAGTAAAAATTTAGAGAAGAAGTTTGAATTTTGAGGCCAAGGGATGGGAAACCTTCGTGTGCAGCAGGTTGGATCCCACTACTCATGACAACTCCCTCCCTCTTCACCGGGCAGTACTGGTAGCATCAATCATGGCAGGGTACCCGATTAACATCGAGAATGTGATGTCTCGAGTGATCACACAGGTAGTAACTGAAGGTGATAGAAACTACCCCTTTCCCAGCTTCTTGACCATGTACCTCCGGGACCTATAAGTTGAAAAGCGGCCATTCGATATCAAAGTCAAAGCAAAGGCCCCATTTTCGTGGTACAGCATGCAGGGTGATGACAACCCAAAAGGCAAGACCTTCAAGGGAACAGCCACTGCTCCAACTGGTCAGTCTGATGAGCCAGTTGTGGTGGTGGCTCCTACTCAGACTGCCTCCACCTCAGCGGACATTCCCTCGGGTCCATCCACTTCAGCAGCTCCAGACATACCATCCTCCTGAGCCTACCCACTGACTGCACACCGACTGAGCCAGGCTCTTCTCAGCATCAATAACTGGATGTAGACAGATTCATCCAAGTTGTCTGTCCTCACCACTACAGTAGCAGCTCAGTCGGCACCTCAGCCTCCGCAGGTCCCATAGTCTATTGAGGATGCCCTCAAAGAGATTCTGGAAAATCAGCAAAAAATCCTTGATACTCAGAAGAAGCTTACGGAAGCTGTGGATGCTCATGGGAAAGCTCTCAAGGACCTTGCTATGGAGGCCAAGAAGATGAGAAAGACTCGGGCGTCAAAGGAGTCCGTGAAGGAGTTGAGGGTTGAGGTTGACAGGTTGAAGGCAGATCATCTGCCTTTGGATTTATTGTTCCATAACCCTGTGCCAGCAGCCCATCCCCAGCCAGTGCAGTCAGAGAGACCTCCCAAGAGGCAGAGGGTGATTCCCCGTGCAGATGATGCAGTCATCCAGTTTGGGTTTCACAATGACCAAAGTAATAGAAAGAGTTCTTTGATGTGTCGAGTCAACTCTTGATGCTCTTGTGTCGCACTTAATCCATGGTGTTTGAAAGAGTAAATGTTGTTAATGATTCATTTGTATTGAGGGCAATTGTTAGTCCCAATTGATGCTAGATGAGGTCACTTTAGGATAGCTAAATTTTCTTGGATTTTCTCTTAAGGGGTGGGTCTTATTTTGTTTGCTTGAGGACAAGCAAAAGCTTAAGTTTGGGGGAGTTAGGCCCTACTTTGAATTGATATGGATGACTGTATATATTTAACATATTTTATGCTTTCTTTATTTTTCATCCTTGGTATGTATATAATTTTGGTACTTCATTACATTTTTTGTACTTTTCACTTTGGGTCTGTATATAAAAGTTATGCTACATTGTATATATTCATCCCCGTATTGTATATTTGATTAAAACCCTCTCTTGTACATATTCATTCTACTTTCCGCATTTTTTCTTTTCCATAGCTTCTTAGTTATGTTCGTAGCTTCTTGTTTTGAACGTTTGCAATAAGCCTTTGGTTTTCTTAATGCCACAATTCTTTCCAAAGTAGGAATTTGTGTGAACCGGGTGGCTCTTCCCAATGATAGATGGCGTGACAACCTTCTTAAGGGTTTGAGTCCGTTTTTCTTTTTGTTTTTAGTAGTTAGTGGTTAAGGGTGCCTCAAGCAAAGCTTCACTTGGGCCTAGCACATTTGCCTTTGATTTCATGGTCAAAAACAAATTGTTGTGTTTAGGATGGTGAAAGTCGTGACCTTGAGACTCTTGTGTTGACCGATAATCATCAAGTGGTTTTTCGGGACCATTGTGTGCTCAAATCTTATCTAAGGTCGTTGTGGGCCCCCAACTCTGTGTATTTAGCAATCCCATAGCGTGTGTGGTAAGAAATTGCATTGCAAGTCCAAGTCCCGAGCCATTGGTCTAGAACTTGCCCTGAATGTTTGTTGAGGCGAAATCCTAAGTGAATTTTGACTTGAGACATGATTATAGGCTCTCATTGGTCCAAATGATAGATTGAACACTTCCATAGCCTAACAAAGATAAAATCTCTAGTAAAACCTTTTGAGCCTTAAACCTTTTTCCTTCAAGAACCATGATACAAGCCTTTACCCGTTCTAAAAGATACCCTCTCTTGGCACCCGATCTTTTCTTAGCACTTGGAAAAAGTATAAGTTTGGGGGGAGAGACGAGGATTGCAACAAAGTGGTAAAAAGGTACAAAATGAAGAAAAGGAAAGGCGATGAAAAAGAAAGAAAAGCAAAAAGACAAAAAGAATACTCAATGTGGAAATGAATAAAAGGGATTCAAGAAAAGCAAAGAATGAAAGGTGTGGAAAATTGAGAAAGGAGAAAAGATTTGAAATGTATAAGAAAGAGTGACAGTGTGTCTCTCTAACCCCTTGAAAGAAGTGAAAAGACTCAAAAAGTTAAGTGAATTTGTGCCAAAATGAAACAAAAGAAGTGCTTAAAGTAAGATGAAACCTACTTAGACCAAACATTGCCTACCCAGAACCAAAAGCCTTCACTATGTCTCCACAAAAGCCCTATATGATCTCTAGTTGAATGAAGCTTACATTAGTGGTGACTCACATAAGGGGCAAGCATATGGTACTTAGAGCCGGACTTGTGACTTTTCTTTTATGAGAGATGAGTGAATTTCCATTAACCTCGTTATAAGTGCCACTATTCTAAAGGTGAGGTTTGCTTAGGGAAAGCTGAGGATGTATGAGTTTGGGTTCCACAATGACCAAAGTAATAGAAAGAGTTCTTTGGTGTGTCGAGTCAACTCTTGATGCTCTTTTGTCGCACTTAATCCATGGTGTTTGAAAGAGTAAATGTTGTTAATGATTCATTTGTATTGAGGGCAATTGTTAGTCCCAATTGATGCTAGATGAGGTCACCTTAGGATAGATAAATTTTCTTGGATTTACTCTTAAGGGGTGGGTCTTATTTTGTTTGCTTGAGGACAAACAAAAGCTTAAGTTTGGGGGAGTTGATAACTAGGGAATATGACGCATTTTACACTCCTTCATGCTCAAGTTTTGATTAGAAATGTGTACAAAATAGTCCCAAAGGCTCACAAGTTGTGCTTGATTGCAAGTTTGATCAACAAGGTGACAAGGTGTCAAAGATCAGCTCAAAAAGGAGTGAAACTTGCACAAGTACCAAGACAAGACAAAGCTCAGGCAAAATAGGGCCAGTGCGGCCGCACACCATTCTGTGCGGTCCGCACAAGTGAGGTTCAGAGAGGCTGCTATTCAGGCACAAAGGCAATGCGGCCGCACGAGGTTTTGTGCGGTCCGCACTGGGATCAATGCGGCCGCACTCGATTTAGTGCGGTCCGCAGAGAGAAGGTTCAGAGAGTTGCCAATTTCAAGTTTGAAGCCCAATGCGGTCCGCGCTCCATTTCATGCGGACCGCACTAGAAGCCACCGCGGCCGCACTAGACTTTGTGCGGTCCGCATTGCCCAAGTTCAGAGAGCTGGAAATTCAAGTCAAGAGCCTTAGTGCGGCCGCACGTGATTTTGTGCGGTCCGCACTAGCCCCGCAGGGGTATTTTTGTCCGAGATTTTTAGCCTAGTATAAATAGATTCTTTTCCCATTTTTAGGAAGCAGATAGTTTTATACGTAGAGCTGCGCTCGTGACTTGGGTTATTTTGCTATTTCTAGTAATTTTAGCTTAATTTCACCATTGAATCTTCAAGTTCTTTTTAGTAATTAATTATTATGAGTTTATCTTCATCTATTTCTTTATTTTTCTCTCTAATTATGAGTAGCTAGACCCATCAGCTAGGGTGTTGGCTCAACCCTAGTGTGGGTAATTGATGGTCTTGAGTTTTAGGGCTTGATTGACTATGGGTGTTTGATATTTGGGCTAATTTCATGTTTAATTGCTAAATTAGTGGTTGCAAACACTAGTTTGTGTTTAGTTGACTTTGGTTGTTCTTGAGAAAGAGAGCCTAAGTCTCTAAAATTAGTCCAACAAGGAATTGGGGCGTACTCAAGAGAATTGATAGCCCCAATTAAAGGGTTAAACCGAGAAATCGTAATACCCGGCTTGAACCTTAATTGCTTGTGCAAATTTGCATACCCAATTGGTCTTGAGAAAGCCAATTCGGGCAAAATCACTCGAACTACCGAGAGGTATAGAGTGAGTAGAATCGAGCAATGGTTATACCATACTCCCTAAATGTGTCAATCTAGCTTTAAACTCAAGAATCCGTCAATTGACCACCTAGGCAAAAGTCACTACCCTAGTGACTTTTAATCATTTGAACAACTCTCAATAGTTTAATCCTAGCTTATTTTAGTTTAATTGAGCATTGTAGTTTTATAAAAATTAGAATCATAATTAAAACCAAAAATGTGTAGAAGTGCAATTTGGAGCAAATACACAACTCCACTTTAGATAGACACCCAACTCTAATATCTAGCTCCCTATGGAAATCAATCCCGACCCTAAATCGGGTAAAAGATGCTTCGACCCCTCTCTCGCTACTCAATAGTAGTGCAGGGTTGGCTTCGATCAAGCATCACATAAAATTTCGCTTCAACTCACATACCGGGCAAGTTCTAGACACAAGTACAATACATGGACTACACAAATACCTCACCACACATGGCACATAATCCACTAAGAACGGTCCCATTCCGATTCTCAAACAATGCAAGTATTCACGGAGCCACGAGATATTAAGCATTAAGCACAAAGTGAACAATAGTCAAATAAATGAGACGTAGGCGTCACAAGACATGCATTCCCATCAAGCAAGGCATCATCAATAATTTCAAATCATAGGGAAGATACTACACATGCCAAAGCCTAAATATGCTACTATAAAACAAAGCAAGGACGCTTAGGTTCATCATTCTTCCTCCTCTATTTCCTATACCTAATCTACTCTAAGAATAAAACTGCTACTACCCGGTTCAAACTACATCCCATGAAAAAGAGCCGATGCACAAAGAAAGACAAAGGGGGATTATTGCTACAAAAAAAAGAGACATGTTTTTGTGTTTTTCTATTTTTCAATTCTTTTTGGTTAGGCTTCAATCCCTCAAGAAAACTGTCTACAAAATCCATCGTCGGAAAAAGTCCAAATTTTCTGCTTTTCTTATTCCAATGTTTCGTTTTTTTAAATATTATTTTTCTTTACATAAAAACTACTACACTAAGAAAGAATACTAAAACCAACCTAGGATAGCACGGAAAATCATCCAAACAATCTCCTCACCCCACACTTAAAATTGTGCAATGTCCTCAATGCACACTGTAAATAACAAGAGGGTAAAAGAGACTCCCTGGTAGGCCAAAGGCCGAAGCATTAGCAGCTCATGGGATACTCAGACTTCTCCCAGGTATGATCCTTTGTGCGGGCACCCGACACTTAGTTCCAACCACATGGCTCACTTTTGCACACTTCCTATGCCTTAGCTCCCTATGCCCAAAATCCTACAAAATAAAACAACACTACAAAAATAATACAATAAGAAAAAAAAATCAAAAATAAAAGAAAGCAGTAAAGCTGTGTTGCCTCCCAACAAGCACCTAACTTAACGTCACGGCACGACGAGAACCACTTTTTTCTCCACTACGAACTTATGAATTGTACCCCTAACATGGCATCCAGTCTGTGGCAATGCTCTAGTGGTGGGGCTGCAGAGATAACCAGGTCAAGTAATAAATTTTTCACTCTACACTTTTTGGCCTTTAGATTAGGAATGTAATTTTTGCTTTTCGGCACAATAAATCCAAGAATGTAAGCAGCTTGTTCCTCTTCCACTAACTCCTCCAAAGGCTGAGATGACTCGATTTCCATGTCATCATCCAAACACAATGTCGAAAAATGTTTAGAATGAGGACCAATACGCCCCAACTCTAGAATTGTATCACTATTTATATCCTCATATGTGCACATACTAGAATCTTTAAACATAATATTATCTACTTCCTCACATGACTCTAGAACACTCTTCTCAACATGGACATCCTCAATAAAAATATGGTCTAATGCTTGGTATTCTCGTTTTAGCTCCTCAATTTGGTCTAGAAGATTTTTTTCAGTTTCACACGATTCATCATTAAATTGTTGGGTGTTGAACGCATCAACCTTTGCACTCAAATCTGCATCCAAGTTGTGCAAATCCAAGCCAAATTTATCAATTTCTTATGCAAGATAAACTCTCTTCTTCGACCAATCATTCACCAATTTTGTTAGAAGATAACGTCGATTCGCATATTCTCTTAATCGTGAGTATTCGTCCCAATACCAACCCTTACTCCCATATTCGAATTCAGATCTCCAAGAAGTCAGGCCATGACAAGCCCAAAATTACGGGCCATAACAGTTTTCCTCAACCAAGTGTCATCTTCAATAACCTTACCTCCATATATTTCATCCCCAGATGTCATGCTGAGAGAACTAGAAACACACTAAGAGAAAATATAAAATAATTATAAAAATAAGAATATTTACAAACAAAAAAATATGTAAAGATAAAAGAAAAAGTCTAATCTAGAAAACAGCTAATTTCTAAGTCCTCAGCGACGACGCCAAAAATTTGTTGCGGCCAAACGCACACGCAAGTATACGCAGTCGTCAAGTAATAAAGTGACTAAAAGTCGGATGTGGAACCCACGAGGACATGTAATTAACTATTAACTAAATTAGACTATCCCAATTATCTAAACAAGAATTAAACCTAGAAATACTTGATTCTAAACTAATTAAATAAATAAATATAAATAATGAACTTTGAATAGAGGAAGAGCATATTTTTATGATATCAATGTAATGAAAACGATCTAGGGTTATGGGGTATCTAACAATCCTATTGTATTCTTCAATTGAATTGATTGACTAATTTATCTAGTTTATTGATTGACATGGTTAATATTGCTCATAAGAATCTGTCGAGTTCTTACTCACCTATTCAAGCTAACCTAGCTCCTATATGTCTATGGAAATAGAATCAACAAAAATGCATTTATAATCCTGTAAATCAACCAAGCAAGGCTATTAAGTATATGTCTATCCTAACCGCGAATTCGTTCCCCGATGCCCAGGTTCAAGAACTTGCTCTACTCAATCCTATATGCAATCTAGAATTCCCACTTTCGAGTTCAATTCAAGATTCGTAGATAGTATTCAATTGGTGATCAAGCAATTAAATAATTTAGTGCAAGATTAAATAAATAAACCAATATGATAAACTAAGAAATCGAAATCAATATCCGAATAACAATAGTCATGAAAGAACCACAATCCTAGAACGTGAAGTTTAGCTCCACATAGACATGGTAGCAGAACAACAAATCATACAAAGAAACACAAAAATTACTAAGTTTTTTGGAAGAAAGATGGAACTTGATGAATTCCGGCCTCCACGGCGGCTCTGTGCTTGTGTTTTCCTCTAAAAATCGTCCTCCTTGGTCAAAAGTTACTCTCCAAAACGTTCCTCCCCTCAAAATAGGTTTAGGTTGGCTTTTATATGAGTTGGGGCGTCTTGGGGTCAAAATAACTGAGTCCTAGTAAAAAAAGGTCACTTTCCCGTCTTGAGCGTCCAGGGCAGCGTGGGGCGCTGGCCCTGGCGCTCAAAAATTTGAGCTACTGTAAATTGTGCCACGGCGAGCGTCCCACGCTGGTTGTGGCCCTCAAATTTCACTTTTTGCTTTTTCTTCCCAATTTCGCTCCAATTCGCACCATTTCGTCCCAAATTGCATCCGAATGATTCCTACATAGAAATACAGCAAATGAGCACAAATCATCATATTATACATCCAAAATCTACGAGACATGAGCACAAGTGAGGCAATATACATCAATATGCATACATTAAGCCAAACATCATTGGTATTGGATGCTCTAACCCAATTTCAGTCAACAGATGACGTATCCACATAATCTCACATGTCGACTATGACATAGCTCAATACTTGGATTTTGCACTGGATCGAGATACAACACTTTTCTTTCTTACTCCTCCATGATACCAGGTTTCCTCCAACAAAGACACAACAACCTGTAGTAGATCTTCTATCAATTTTTTATCCAGCCTAGTCAGCATCTGCAAAACACTCAATACGAGTATGATTGTGATTGCTATATAATATGCCAAGTCCAGGAGCTCCTTTCAAGTAACACAAAATCTACTCCAAAGATGCCCAATGTTTGACCGTTGGTGCAGACATGAACTGGCTAACAACACTTATCGCAAAAGCAATATCTGGACGAGTCACAGTGAGGTAGTTTAATGTCCCAACTAAACTCCTGTATCTCTCTGGATCGTCAAAAGGATCACCATCATCTTTCATAAGATGCACATTAGGAACCATTGGAGTACTGCAAGGTTTAGCTACCAACTTTCCAGTTTCTGCAAGCAAGTCAAGAATGTACTTTCTCCGAGACAAAAGAATTCCCTTCTTGCTTCTATTTACTTCTACTCCCAAAAAGTATTTCAACTGGCCCAAGTCCTTTGTATGAAACCTAGTATGGAAAAAAGACTTGAGGGAAGAAATCCCTACATAGTCACTTCCCGTGATAACAATATCATCAACATATACAACAAGGAGAATAATGCCAGCTACTGATTTCTGATAGAAGACTGAGTGATCGCACTTACTCATTTTCAACCCAAACTCTTGAACTACCTTACTGAACTTGCCAAACCAAGCTCGTGGACTATGCTTCAAGCCATACAAGGACTTCGTCAAATGACAGACTTTGCCATACTCCCCCTGAGCAACAAAACCGGGTGGTTGCTCCATATACACTTCCTCCTGAAGATCACCATGAAGGAACGCATTCTTGATATCCAACTGATGTAAAGGCCAGTTCTCGGACACAGCTAGATAAATAAATAAGTAGACAGAAGTGAGTTTGGCAACTGGGGAGAAGGTGTTAGAATAATCCACCCCATAAGTCTGAGCATACCCTTTCGCCACAAGTCTGGCCTTAAGTCTTGCCACAGAACCATCTAGATTAACTTTAATTGTAAAGACCCACTTGCATCCCACTGGTTTCTTTCCCTTTGGTAAATCTACCAAATCCCATGTGTGGTTATCCTCTAAAGCATGTATTTCCTCAAGCATTGCATCAGATCATCCGGGATGATTTAAAGCCTCCTTCAGTGTTTTGGGTACGGAGATAGAGTCTAGAGAAGCAATCATAGATTTAGACATAGAGGATAAGTGGTCATAGGAAACAAAATTAGCAACAGAATATTCGATTTGAAAGTACGTGTACCTTTGCGAAGAGCAATAGGAAGGTCAAGGTTATCTGGAGGATCAAGCAAAGGAGGATCAGATGATGCAGGAACTGGTGCGGGACATGTATCATTTGTCTCTTGCATCCGCGAATAAACTTGGACAATTGGAGGTCTTGCTAACACAATTGGAGAAGGTACTAAAGGCATAATAGTCGATTGGTGCTCAATAGAAGAACTGGGAGATCGAAGAGTATCATCTGATTCTTATGTCAAAGTACGGGTAACCTGATATACTAGCCACTCATCTTCCTCCCCCTGGCTTGTAGAAATGGGAGGTGCATTGAAGATGGTGTAGTCTCTGAAAATACCATATCAGTTGACACTAAATATTTTCCAAGCTCAGTAGAATAACATCGATACCCCTTCTGAAGGCGAGAATAGCCCAGGAAAACACATTTCACAGCCTTGGGATCCAACTTGGTAAGAGATGGCCGAACATCTCGAACATAACATATGCTTCCAAACACCTTAGGTTCCACCGGAAATAATGACTTGTTCGGAAAAAGAACACTATAAGGCACATTTCCATCGAGTACACTAGATGACATGCGATTAATCAGAAAACAAGTCGTAGAAACCGCATCAGCCCAGAACTGTTTAGGAATCTTCATTTGGAACAAAAGTGCTCGAGCTGTCTCAAGTAGATGCTTATTCTTCCTCTCAGCAACTCCATTTTGAGAGGGTGTATCAACACATGAAGACTGATGTAATATACCATGTTGTCTCATGTAGGACTGAAATAACTATGACATGTATTCTTTAGCGTTATCACTCCTTAGAGTACGTACTGAAGCATTGGATTGAGTTTTGACTTCAGCACAAAAGGCAGAAAAATGAGTAAACACTTCAGAGCGGCTCTTCATAAAGTAAATCCAAGTCATTCGAGAAAAATCATCCACAAAAGTGACAAAATAGTTATGCCCAATTTTAGAAACAACCGGACATGGTTCCCAAACATCAGAATGGACTAACTCAAAAGCCGACTCAGCTCGCTTATTAACCCTTGGACTTAACGAGATGCGTGGTGTTTTGCAAATCGACATGACTCACAATCAATTGATGAAATATTCTGAAACTGAGGACAGAGCTTCTTTGACAAAGGCAAAAAGGGATGTCCAAGTCGACAATGTGCTTCAAAAGGAGACACGATACTAGAGCATGCAACAGACCGTGGCTCCCATTCATCAAGGATGTAAAGATCACCAGATATATATCCTTTACCAATAACCTGCATCGTCTTAAGATCTAGAAACAAAAAATGATCGGGAAAGAATGCAACACAACAATTAAGGTCTATGGTAATTTTACTAACAGAAGTCAAGTTAAAGGCCAAGTTTGGTAGACTTAATACAATGATAGGGTAATCGAGGAAGCTGGTTTAATAGTCCCAGATCCAACACTGCTACAAGTTGATCCATCAGCTACAGTAACCGGAGAGGGTGCTTTATGTGAGCAAAAGCTAGAAAAAATATTTGGATTATCTCATGTGATTTGTGGCACCTGAGTCGATCACCCATTTATTGGAAGGGGTGATAAGGCATGTTTTATCTGACCCAGCAAAGGAAGTAACTGAAGAAGATTCCTTAATTGATTTATGATATTGAAGAAATTTTAGAAACTCATCCGAAACCAAGATTGTTGCACTAGGAGTTTTTGCATTATTATTCTTTACCATCATTTTTTTCTTTCAATAAGAAACTGATTAAACTAATAGAGGTCCCTGAAGCTAAAAGATACCCAAACAGATCCTGGTAGATACGAAATCAACAATCTATTGAACATGATTCAACTTTAATAATCCACTCAACCAAATCATAGAACCAAACGAATTTGTCCCCAACTCGAATAAAATCAGAGACCAATTAAGTTTCTGATAAGGAAAGACCCAACTGACAATATCAAGCCACTAATCGATCACCACAGTGAGTCAATAATAAAGATGCAAGCTTCTTACACAGGCAGCCTCCAAGAAAAATACAACAGAATTAAAGAAATCGAATAACCAATAAACCAGACTCAAACATGACCAAACAAAGTGAGAATAAAATCTGGTTTGAGGTTGTTCTTTTCCAAAATGTGGTTCTATGATCAGAGGACTACCACAAGTCAACTGGAAATGTCAAAAAGACCTCAGATTAGCTTCCCGGCCAAGGAATTTTCGGCAGCGAATTCGACTCAACTCCGACGAGCAGTAGACCTGCTCTGATACCATGTAAAGTACAGAGACAATAGGGAAATCTCTCTTGTGTTGTATTCAAGAAGTAACAAGTATATATACAAGTACATAGAGCCCTAACTATGGAAAGAATCAAAAAGGAAATCCTATAAATCTGCTGTGAATCCCTATAATTATGCTAGCTATGTATATTACTTAAGATTATGTCTATATTTTGAATATGGAAAAGGGAAGATGGCTGACCAAGGATATAATTGGTATTTCAAGTTAACCTAATGCTTAAGCGAAGAACGCGTGTTAAAAGCCTCCCCTACCTTCCTCCATCTTCCATCGTCAAACAAAATACAGAGATACATGAGTGTTCCATTCCTGATTTTTTCCTATGATTCATGAATTTCCTCTCAGGTTTATTCTTCTCTTTCTTCATTGTTTATTTCATGAATTTCCATCTCATCTAAGACCATATGAATGGAAACCGCATCTCATACTTACTTCTCTTTTATTACTTAGTTGCTCTGTCGTCTATTCTATTCCCCAACCATCTTGCTATGAGAACCTTTTTATTGATTGATTTCAAACTAGGTTGAATTGCAAGGGAAATTGGTGCACTGCATATTAGAGGGGGCTAAACTCCTTCTACTCCAACACTGGCGAGAACGCAATTCATTATTTACTTAGTAATTTCTAATTATCTATACGTAATTCTTTATATACTTCAAAAAATCGATCCACTTTTATCTTGTCACTTAATGAGTTACAATTGCTTCAAAAATAATATTTAATATGTTCTAAAAGTGTAGAGTGACTACAATTGGCAAAATATAATGATATTTCCGTTACAAAACAAAGTAAAGTGACTTTCATAAACCATTTCTTTCAGTGACCTTCTGAGAAATGGACTTGGGATTTACTGATGGTTTTAACATTTTCTAATTTGTTACTGTAATAGTTGAAGCGATACCCTTTTCGGGTCCTGCTGGATCAAAGGAGTACAACTTTCGATCAATATGTTCTTTGTTTTATGAATGCTCTCACATTTTATTTTTGTTGTGTTATTTCTGAATTTTAAAGTAGCATCATTTGCCCTTTTTATTTTTCTATTTTCTTCTCTAACATAAAAAATAAGTTTGAGAGATGAGTGAGCTCATATTTTGGAGAGTTAGAATCAGAGAGGAAAACTCTATTTTTGCCTATATGCATATTAAAATTGTAGAAATTGATGTTCGCAACTTCTATTCATAGTTTTGTTTTCTACCCTCCAACTTAAGTTGTCGTGTTCACTCCCATGGTCCCTATCATGCGATTTTGGCTGAGATTTTTTTCTATAATAATTTGTTTTGCATCTGTCTTGAAGGTTGATATTGGCCTAGCTATGGGATTTCATGGAACATGGTCGCCATACGAAGCTTGATGTCATAATACTGAATGATAATATGCTGTTGTGTAAAGGTTTGTGCATCGATGTGTTGACATCTTTTGTTGGAATTTCTTGCATTGTTTTATATGGTTCTTTGAAGATGTCTCTAATGGTTTTATAAAATCTGTATTGGCATATATATGATATTTCCATAAGTCAACCAATTAAGAAACTAAAATTGATTAGTTGTGTGAAAAAATTGTTCAGCAAAACCTAATGTGATCTTGATATTTACTTAAAACGGGTTACTGTTAAAAATTAGCATTTAATTGATTCTTCTTAACATAATATGTGAGGAAACTTTCCTGCATTTTACAGAAAGAGGGAAGAGCATCAAGTTGATGGCAAACACATACTTCCATTTAACAATATATACATATACATGCTTAGGGAGCTTTAAATATTTTAACTTAGAAAAAAGTCTGTTCTTAATGAGGGTAACCCAGTACGGTAATCCTTCTTTCTAAGAGTCCCTCGTAGTCCATTAGGAATAAGGGGAACCAGAGATTTAAATATGTTAAACTGAAAAAGATACTACTTTATTCCTATATCATTGTGAGAAAAATATCCAAAGTTATTAGATTGATAACACATCAATATAGATACAAAGTCAGAGAACATAAATAAAATGAAAGAAACAAGAATGACAAATCAAATTTGTGGTAGGAATTTATATAAGAAGATAATGAGTCCAATTAGAACTATAAGCAATCCTAAAAAACAAAAATTGTCCGGTGTCTTACAATGAACTTTGCAGCTTCATGCAACAGTGCTTGCTGAATCACAGGGTTATGTGAGAAAGTAACATAAAAGAAAATAAATTTGTAAAGATTTCTTTGAAGCCTCATTCAGTTTGGTAATAACAATGTTGGAGCATCACTCTTTTATTCAAAAAGAAATTTAGAATCTCACTGTTTCTTGCTCTTATATCTGCAGTAGTTTCCTTCACTTGTGCATTAATGTTGTGTCAGCTATTATGGTATATTGAAATTTAAAAATAGAGAGATGCAAAGTTGGTTATCGAGTGACTTTGCAAAAATTACATTGAGAAGTATGTGTTCACTATTTTGGTATTTCATTGTCAATGATAATTTCAGATAAGGATCTCATGGTTTAAAAGAGTCAATATTTATGAAAAGAAAAAAAAAAAGAATATATAGTTTTGAGTTAGAAATATTGATACAAATAGTGGTGACTCCTTAATTGGAAATATTACATAATAAGATAGATTTAAATTACATTACAGGGAAAAATGAATTCCTTGCAGTTGTTGTCTTTATTGTGTAACAACACCACTTTAGTTAATGAAATTTCCCTCTAATTAGATCGAGACACCAATAAATTTTTGATGGATGCTACAGGAGCAGCATTAGTAATGGAGAAAAGGAATATTCATCTTAATGTATCTATTCTTTGTTTTGATTGAAAAGTTCCGACTCTTGCAATCATTGGGGGAGTATATATCTCAGTAAAATGGACTTGCAAATTACTAATATTTGCAAGGCAAAAAGCATGTATTCCGTGTCAAAATTTAAATATCTTATTACTATAATCGGGGACTAAATCCCAAATTACTTATGAGTATGACATGATTAACTTACTTGGTTATGTGTAGCTTCATATTGTGATGATCCAAAGGGTCATCTTTTATTTTAGAATCCGATTCCGTGTTTCGAGACCTTAAAAACTTCCACTTATCTCTCCTCGATTTGCTTGCGCAGTCCGGGCGCGTATCCGGAAAGCTTTTATGTGAAAAATTTAAGAAAAGATGATTTTTAGCTTAAAAAGATGATTTTAGTTGACTTCGGTCAACATTTTGGGTAAACGGATCCGGACCCGTGTTCCGACGGTCCCGGAGGGTTCGTAGTAAAATATGGAACTTGGGCGTATGCCCGGAATTGAATTCCGAGGTCCCTAGCCCGAGAAATGAATTTTTGAAGAAAATTATTAACTGAAAAATATGATGGTTTTTGAAAATTGAATAATGTTTGATATTGTTCGTATCGGGCCCGTATTTTGGTTTCGGAGCCCGGTACAGGTCCGTTATACTATTTAAACCTTATCTGTGAAATTTGGTGAAAAACGGAAGTAATTTGACGTGATTCGGACCTTTGGTTGAGAAAATAGAAAGTTTGAACTATCTTGAAAATTTCATACGTTTTGGTATTGAATTCATAGTTCTTGGTGTTATTTTGGCGATTTGATCGCATGAGCAAGTTCATATGATGTTTTAAGACTTGTGTGCATCTTTGGTTTGGAGCCCCGAGGGCTTGGGTGAGTTTTGGATAGGCTTCAGAGTGTTTTGGACTTGAAAAAAAAATGTTGCAGGTATTCCAGTTCTTGTGTTGGCCTCTGATCTCGCAATTGCGAGACCAGAGTCCGCATTTGCGAAGCCTGACAGTGTTGCAATTGCGAACCACTCATCGCAAATGCGAAGAGTAGCTGGGCCAACAGTCTTCGCAATTTGACTCTTAATCCATTTCCTAGAATTTGGAATTTCCAGGTAAAATAGACCTGAACACTTTGTTTTTTCTAACGTCACGTACACAGTCACTAACATATATCTTATCTCAGGTATTAGAGTACCTGGAACTTAGCATGGATCTCTATTTAAAAATATGTTAATTGCATTATATAGAGTGTGGTAATCAAATAGCTCAGATAGTTTTTTTAACTCCTAATCCATTTTTGCTTTGATTGTTGTAATAAGAGATTATGTGTGTGCTCCTAGCATTCTAATTTGGATTGTGTGTGGATATGACTCTTAGGCTACAGTTTGATCTGTAGTTCATTTGCTACTTTTAGGATGTTTTACCAAATCCAAATGTATAAGGATGTGAGAAAGAACAGCACACAAGTAAACGATTAGTTATATCTTAAGTATTTTTTTGTGTGGTGGGATAGCTCGGTAAAACTAAAGAATCAATGAATGAGCAAAAAAGAATTGAGTGGATGTAATCTTTTTAGCTTTTCAAAAAAAAGAATAAGAAAGAGGAAATAATATATATATATATATATATATATATATATATATATATATATATATATATATATATGTTAGATCTTTTTCATATTTTTACTGTATTTTATACTTTTAGAAAGAGAATAATCTAATAGATAACCAATTCAATGCTCTTGCTTCTTATACAAAGAAACATGATTGTCCGGCAGATCTTAGACATATGACTAATATTCAGCAGTCTTACTCTTGAGAAAAAAGTAAGCAAATTCAAGTGAAAATTTAAATTTTTTTATCATAGTACTTTATCTGCTCTATGAGGCATGATCTAATGATAGAAAGGGGCATAAAGTAAAAATACAGGAGAAGAAAAATAAAGGATAAGAAAAAGTTCCAGGTATCATTGATAGATTGAAATAATGCCTAATCAGCAACATTTGAATACTTGTACTTCTTGAAAATATATAGGTGCGCAAATGATACTTACATCTGCAATGAGACATGACAAAAAACTGAAATGAAATCTAATAGCTTCAAGAAATGAAATTTTATGCAGCGGCTAATGATGGACCGCATAATACTTGAAGAATGACTGAATCTATATAGTAAACAAGCATATAAATGCTTAAAGTTTTCGAGCATGCTTAGCCAATGAAAGTTGATTATTTAAGGAATACTAAAAATTTATATGCTCTTCTAAACGTTTTGCAGGAAAATTGTCACGACCCGAATTTCCCACCGTCGGGACCGTGATGGCGCCTAACATTGTACTTGCTAGGCAAGCCAACGTTACAGAATATTTAACCTTTTTCCTTTATCTTTTAACAATTACAAGTTAACAAAAATAAATCAGCAAAAATAAATGCGGAAGAACACAGTTTAAAAGATTATCTTTATACTAATAACAAAACCGTAATAAATTTCCACCTAGAACTGGTGTCACAACTCACGAACAGTATATGAATACTATAAATAGGGGTCTGAACGAAAAGTTTACATCTGTCCCAAAAGTAGATAAAACAGAAATGAAATAGGATAGAAGGGGATGCCAGGGCCTGCGGATGCCTGCAGGACTACCTTGGGTCTCCGAGAAGGAGTGATAGCAACCAACCTCGCGATCAGCCACTAGCTCCAAAATCTGTACAGAAAGTGCAGAGTGCAGTATCAGTACAACCGACCTCATGTACTGGTAAGTGCCGAGCCTAACCTCGACGAGGTAGTGACGAGGCTATGGCGGGGCATACAACATATACAACCTACAACAGTTTATACTAAACAGAAAGGAAATACAAAATGTAATAAAGTAATAACTAGCATTAAATATACTCGGAACCTAGATGTTCTACTAGTATTTAGCTATAACCAATCCTTAAGGGTGCTTCAACATCAAAGTAATGGGCCTCAACAGAAATGAAAACATAATAACAACTGATGCGGCACGCATCCCGATCCCAACATATAAACAACAACGGTATCAATATTCACCCTTATTCCTCCTTGTTGCGGCGTGCAACCCAATCCCACATGTCCACCCTTATTACTCCTCAACACATATCACCCTTATTCCTCCTGTTACGGCGCGCAACCCGATCCCGCCGCTCCACCCTTATTACTCCTTGTTGCGGCGTGCAACTCGATCCTACCAGACAATCACATTGCACACTTATTCCTCCTGTTGCGGCGTGCAAACCGATCCCACATGTCCACTCTTATTACTCCTCAACACATATCACCCTTATTCCTCCTGTTGCGGCGCGCAACCCGATCCCACCTGTCCACCCTTATTGCTCCTTGTTGCGGCGTGCAACTCGATCCCACCAGACAATCACATTTCACCCTTATTCCTCCTGTTGCGGCGTGCAACCCGATCCCAATATACATATCAGCACCAAACACAAAAGAATAAAGACCAGAGTTTCACAAGCTATCTCAAATCCCCCACATTACTTATACCTCAATCCACACAATGGAATATCACTACGATTATGAAACTTCACCAGTGAAAACTACTCAGCAAGACCAACCAAGGTGCACCATAAGGTACCAATAAATCAATATAAGCCAACAGGGTAATAAAATGAAGCTACGAAACCAATAATATTGCAATGGGAACATCAATAGTTAGCATGAAGCAATTAAATAATTCAATAAAGAGAACACCAGTTAACATGAAGCAATTAGACATGGAAACATTTATGAGCAAGTAGCAATTAAGGCAGGAAAGCAAGATATAGGGAAACGGGGAAAGGAAACAGGCTAAACAAGTAATTTGACGCATAGGTACTCGTCACGACTCCTATATGCCACACACATGATATTTCACATAGAAAGCAAGTCGGGGATCCCTAGTCCCTCAAGTCAAGGTTAGACCAAACACTTACCTCAAGCCAATGGGTATTTCAAAGCTCAATCACCGCTTTACCTCTCGATTCCACCACCAATTCACTTGTATCTAGCCATAATTAACTTAAGAACATCAATAAACGCTAAAGAAAACGATTGCAATACATAATTATAGATTTCCCAACATTTTTCCCAAAAAGTCAAAAATCGGCCTAGGCCCGCTTGGTCAAAACTCGAAGTTCTGACCAAGACACGATTACCCATTCACCCCCAAGCCCGGATATACAATTGGTTTCGGAATCCGACCTCAAATTGAGGTCCAAATCCCCCAATTTCGAAATTCCTAAATTCTACCCAAGAACACCCAATTTCCTATGAAAACCCTAGATTTTGAGATGAATCATGTAAAAAGATGAGATAGATTGAAGAAAATGAGTTAGAAATCACTTACCTATGATTTGGAGATGTTTGGGTCTTTGAAAAATCGCCTAGGGAGGTTTAGGGTTCGAAAATTTGAGAAATGAGTTCAAAATCCCGACTAAGTGATGTTTTGATCAGTTGCAGATGTCGCATTTGCGACAGGAGCTTCGCAATTGCGAAGCTCGAAAATGCGAGATAGGCTTCGCAAATGCGAACCTGCTGCATGTCTGCTACTGTCGCAATTGCGAACAATTTATCGTAATTGCGAAGGCTGACCCTCCCTGTTGACTTCGCAAATGTGAAGGATTGTTCGCAAATGCGAACATGCTGGCCCAGACTTTAGATCGCATTTGCGATGAAAGGCTCGCAATTGCCAAGCCTGTGAAGCTCACAATTGCGAGATCAGAGGCCTGCAACTCTGCTGAAGCATACCAACAAATTCACTAAGTTCAAAATCACTCCGTGGCCTATCCAAAACTCACCCGAGCCCTCGGGGCTCCAAACCAAACATGCACACAAGTCTAAAAACATCATACGGACTTGCTCGTGCGATCAAATAGCCAAAATAACATCTTAAACAACGAATTTAACACCAAAACTCATGAAATTTCAAGATCGTTCAAAATTTCTAACTTTTCAACCAAAGGTCCGAATTACATCAAATCACCTCCGTTTTTCACCAAATTTCACAGACACGACTTAAATATTATATCAAACTTGTACTGGGCTCCGGAACCATAATACGGGCCCGATACCAACGAGGTCACCACTATTTCCATTTCTAAAATCCTTATGTTTTTCCAGCAAACAATTTTCTTTAAAAATTTATTTCTCGGGCTAGGGACCTCGGAATTCGATTCCGGGCATACGCCCAAGTCCCATATTTTTCTACGGACCCTCCGGGACCGTCAGAACACGGGTCCGGGTCTGTTTACCCCAAATATTGACCGAAGTCAATTATATTTTTATGCCAAAAATCATTATTTCTTAAATTTTTCACACAAAAACTTTCCAGCATCGTACCCGAACTGCGCACGCAAATCAAGGAGAGATAAAAGGAGGTTTTCAAGGCTTCAGAACACGAAAACGGATTTTAAAACAAAAGATGACCTTTGGGGTCATCACATTCTCCACCTCTAAAACAATCGTTCATCCTCGAACGAACATAGAAAAAGTACCTGAGTCGGTGAAAAGATGGGGATATCGGCTCTGCATATCGGAGTCTGATTCCTAGGTAGCTGCCTCAACAGGCTGACCTCTCCACTGCACATGAACTGACGGATAGCTCTTCGATCTCAACTGACGAACCTGCCGGTCTAGAATAGCTACCGGCTCCTCCTCATAGGTCAAATCCCTATCCAACTGGACAGTGCTGAAGTCTAACACGTGGGATGGATCGCCGTGATACTTCTGAAGCATGGACACATGAAACACTGGATGCACAGCTGATAAACCCGGTGGCAACGCAAGTCTGTAAGCCACCTCTCCTACTCGATCAAGGATCTCAAAAGGGCCAACGAACCTAGTGCTTAGCTTGACCTTCTTTCCAAATCTCATCACGTCCTTCATGGGCGACACCCGAACTTCACCTGTAACCTTAAGGAATACAGAAAGTTACCCGGAATTCCTAGCAAGGACTTTGCCAGCTATTCATTCCTGAATCCCTTTCACCCTTAACCCGAGGTCGGGGTTTTTTTGAAGACAAATCCATCATTGAAGGGCTAGAGGCTGGATCGCTCACTCAACAATTTCTGCTTCTCCTAATGGGGCGCGTTTTGGGGGCTTGGCTGGGCGAACTCTTCGTCATTTGAATAACTACTTTATTACGAAATGTGTGTGATCAGAAGCACACCTTTTGTAGCCAAACTAAACTATGGCCTTACTGAACTTCTCAAACCACGCCCTCTCCAAACCAAACATGCACACAAGTCTAAAAATATCATATGGACTTGCTCGTGCGATCAAATCGCCAAAATAACATCTTAAACAACGAATTTAATACCAAAACTCATGAAATTTCAAGATCGTTCAAAATTTCTAACTTTTCAACCAAAGGTCCGAATTACATCAAATCACCTCCGTTTTTCACCATATTTAACAGACACTACTTAAATATTATATCAAACCTGTACCGGGCTCCGGAACCATAATACGGTCCCGATACCAACGATGTCACCACTATTTCCATTTCTAAAATCCTTATATTTTTCCAGCAAATAATTTTCTTTAAAAATTCATTTCTCGGGCTAGGGACCTCGGAATTCGATTCCGGGCATACGCCCAAGTCCCATATTTTTGTTCGGACCCTTCGGACAGTTAGAATATGGGTCTGGGTCTGCTTACCCAAAATATTGACGGAAGTCAATTAAAATGATATTTTTAAGCCAAAAATCATTATTTCTTAAACTTTTTCACACAAAAGCTTTCCGGTATCGCGCCCGAACTGCGCACGCAAATCAAGGAGAGATAAAAGGAGGTTTTCAAGGCCTCGGAACACGGAAACAAATTCTAAAACAAAAGATGACCTTTGGGGTCATCACATTCTCCACCTCTAAAACAACCGTTCGTCCTCGAACGGACATAGAAAAAGTACCTGAGTCAGTGAAAAGATGGGGATATCGGCTCTGCATATCGGAGTCTGATTCTCAGTTAGCTGCCTCAACAGGGTGACCTATCCCCTGCGCACGAACTAACGGATAGCTCTTCGATCTCAATTGACGAACCTGCCGGTCTAAAATAGCTACCGGCTCCTACTCATAGGTCAAATCCCTATCCAATTGGTCAGTGCTAAAGTCTAACACGTGGGATGGATCGTCGTGATACTTCCGAAGCATGGACACATGAAACACTGGATGAACAACTGATAAACCCGGTGGCAACGCAAGTCTGTAAGCCACCTCACCCACTCGATCAAGGATCTCAAAAGGGCCAATGAACCTAGGGCTTAGCTTGCCCTTCTTTCCAAATCTCATCACGCCCTTAATGGGCGACACCAACACTCGCTCACCGACCATGAATGCCACATCACGAACCTTACGGTCGGCATAACTCTTTTGCCTCGACTGAGCTGTACGAAGCCTATTCTGAATGATCTTAACCTTTTCCAAGGAATCCTATACCATATCTGTACCCAACAACTGAGCCTCCCCCGGCTCAAACCGCCCAACTGGCGATCGACACCGTCTACCATATAATGCCTCATAAGGGGCCATCTGGATGCTCGACTAATAGCTATTGTTGTAGGCAAACTCCGCTAACGGAAAACTGATCCCAAGAACCTCCAAAGTCAATAACACAGGCTCGAAGCATCTCCTCCAAAATCTGAATAGTACTCTTGGACTGTCTGTCCGTCTGAGGATGAAATATTATGCTCAACTCGACCCGCGTACCCAACTCACGCTGAACTGCCCTCCAGAAATGCGAGGTAAACTGCGTACCTCGGTCCGAAATGATAGACACGGGCACACCATGGAGACGAACGATCTCCCGGATATAGATCTCAGCTAACCACTCCGAAGATAGGAAACTGCCAAATGAATGAAATGCACTGACTTATTCAGCCTATCAACAATAAGACATACTGCATCGAACTTCCTCTGTGTCCGTGGGAGTCCAACAACGAAGTCCATAGTGATACACTCCAACTTCCACTCGGGAATCTCAATCTGCTGAAGCAAACCACCAGGTTTCTAATGCTCATACTTTACCTGCTGACAATTCAAACACCGAGCTACATATGCAACAATATCCTTCTTTATCCTCCTCCACCAATAATGCTGCCGCAAGTCGTGACACATCTTAGCAGTGCCCGGATGAATAGAATACCGGGAACTATGGGCTTCCTCTAGAATCAACTCACGAAGTCCATTTACATTAGGCACACAAACTCGACCCTGCATCCTCAAAACTCTATCATCTCCAACTGTAACCTGCTTGGCACCACTGTGCCGCACTGTGTCCCTAAGGACAAGCAAATGAGGATCATCATACTGCTGATCCCTGATACGCTCAAATAATAAAGACCGAGCGACTGTGCAAGCTAGAACACGACTGGGCTCAGAAACATCCAACCTCACGAACTAATTGGCTAAAGCCTGAACATCCAAAGCAAGTGGTCTCTTACCCACTGGAATATACGCAATGCTGCCCATACTGGCTGACTTTCTACTCAAAGCATCGGCCACCACATTGGCCTTCCCAAGATGATACAAGATGGTGATATCATAGTCTTTCAATAGTTCCAACCACCTTCTCTACCTCAAATTGAGCTTCTTTTGCTTGAACAGATACTGCAAATTCTTATGATCCGTGAACATCTCACATGACACGCCATATAAATAATGCCTCTAAATCTTCAGCGCGTGAACAATGGCTGCTATCTCCAAAACATGAACTGGATAATTCTTGTGACGACCCGGCCGGTCGTCTCATGAGTTACCGCTCCGTTTCCCCCATTTCTGCTTCTTTATGCTTTGTTATCCGTGTTTTGGTGGTATCGGGTTGGTCGTATCGGTTTCAGATTGGTTTTGGTGAAGTTTGAGACACTTAGTCTCTTTTAAGGAAGTTAAGTTGGAAAAGTCAACCGCATGTTGACTTATGTGTTAGAGGGCTCGGATGTGAGTTCCGATGGTTTGGTTAGCTTCGGGAGGTGATTTATGGCTTAGGAGTGTGATCGGAATGGGTTTTAGAGGTTTGGAGTAGATTTAGGCTTGAATTGGCGAAGTTGATATTTTGGCGATTTCCGGTTGACAGGCGAGATTTTGATATAGGGGTCGGAATGGAATTCTAAGAGTTGCAGTAGCTTCGTTATGTGATTTGGGATGTGTGTGCAAAATTTCAGGTTATTCGGACGTGGTTTGGTTTGGTATTTTATCAAAAGCGGAATTCGGAAGATTTTTAGAAACTTAGGCTTGAATCCGAGGTGTTTTGGTTGATTTAGTGTTGTTTGAAGTGTTTTGATGATTGGAACAAGTTAGAATAAGGCATTGGGATATATTTGTGCATTTGGTTGAGGTCCCGGGGGCCTCGGGGTGATTTCGGAGGGTTAACAGAGAAAATTGGATAGTGTTGCAGCTGCTGAAAGTGCGGCGCCGCATATGCGATGGGATGGCCGCAGATGCAGATTTGAAGGGAGGAGTCAGAAACCGCATATGCGGTAGAAGGACCGCACCTACGGAGCCGCAAATGCGACGAGTGGACCGCAGATGCAGTAATTGGTCCGTTAAGTGATTTCTGCAGATGCAGAGGAAAGACCGCAGATACGGTACCACAGAAGCGGGTATTGTGCCGCATAAGCGAAAAGGACCGGGCAGAACATATAAGTTATTTCATTACGCGAGTTTGAGCTATTCCACCATTTTTAACTTCGTCTTGAGAGCTTTTGGACGAATTGGAAGAGGGATTTTAAGGGAACTTCATTAAGGTAAGGATTTTGGACCTAAAACACAATTCTATGGCAGCATTTCATGAATTTAGGGCTGTAATTGAAGGAATTAAAGGGCAAAAATGGAGGATTAGGGCTTGAGTTTAAGAGGCCTTTAAATGGGGATTTGAGGGGTCATTTGGACTCCGATTTTAGTATTTTTGATATATATGAACTCGTGGGGAGATAAGGAACCCGTTAGTGTTAAAATTTCTGAATTTCGAGACGTGGGCCCGGGGGTCGGGTTTTGGTAATTTCGGGAGTTGTGCCCTTTATTGATTGTTTTCGCTTGGGTTTTGTTCCCTTAGCATATTTTGACGTCCTCGTTGTGATTTTGGATAGATTCGACGCGCGTGAAGGCCAATTCGAGGGGCAAAGGCATCGCGAGCTAGAGATTTAGCCGGTTCAAGGTGAGTAATGATTGTAAATGATGTCCTGAGGGTTTGAAACCCCGGATTGTACATCGTAGTGCTATGTTGAGGTGAGACACACGCTTGTGGACGAGCGTGGGGTCGTACACTATTGGGGATTGTGACTTGGTCCGTCCCGGTTGATGATTTTACCGCGTATTTGACTAAAACTTATTTGCTATCATTATGACTTGGGCTGAATGCCATATTTGGGCTTCGTGCCAACTATTTGAACCCTTCGGGGCTTTTTATTGATATTTCCTCATTGTTTTGACTTACTACTTTAACTCGGTCATGTTATTTTCCACTGTTTTACTACTTAGCCATTTTACTCAGTTTTGAGACTTAAATGATATTTTAAATGATGTTTTGGGCTAAGAAACATTGTTTTACTATTGCCCGAGGGGCTTGTGAGTATTTTTGTCTGTACCTTAATTGTCTGTCAATTACCTGTTTACTTGTTGAAAGAGGATTTTACTTGTCTTTTCACTGGTTTACTTCTTTTAAATGATTTTACTGCTTCATTATAGAATGACTTGTGCCTTGCGTGTTTTCTTACTTTCAGTCATTATTTACATTTGTTACTCACTGAGTTGGAGTACTCACTTTACTCCCTGCACGCTGTGTGCAGATTCAGGCGCATCTGGTCCCGCTCCCCAGTGCTGATTCCTCCAGATACAGGCGGGCTTTCTGAGATTACGAGGTAGCTGTTGCCGTCCGCAGCCCCGTGTCTCTACTCCTTTATCGTCTCTATTTCCTTTCTGACATTGTACTAGTTATGGATTTATCAGAATTCTATTATGACTTTTAGATGCTCATGACCAGTGACACCCCGATTAGGGCTGTGTATGGGTGATTCTTCCCCGTATTTATGTTATTTTTGACTATTTCGAAATTATTTTATCATGTTTAAACTGTTCTTAAATGCTTATCTATTGAAAATTGGAAATGGGAAGTGTCGGCTGGCCTTGTCTTCACGAGAGGCGCCATCACGACCGGGTTTGGGGATTAGGGTCGTGACAAGTTGGTATCAGAGCCTAGGTTACATAGGTCTCACGAGTCATGAGCAGGTTTAGTAGAGTCTCACGGATCGGTACGGAGACGTCTGTATTTATCCTCGAGAGGCTGCGGAACCTTTAGGAAAACTTCACATTCTTGAACTTCTTGTCGTGCGAATTTGTTGATCCTAGTACTAAACTTCTGTTGTCCCATTCTCTCACAGATGGTGAGGACACGCACTACCGGACAGGATGGACGATCGCCAGTGCCACCAGCTGCGGCCACTAGAGGCCGAGGACGCGGCCGTGGTTGTGGTAGAGGCAGAGCAGCGAGGGCAGCACCCGCAGATCCACCAGCTGCCCCAGTTCAGGACCAGGTCCTAGCTGTGGACCCTCTAGCAGCACCAGCTCAGGCACCAGCTGTGCCTATTGTGATTCCGGGTCTTTAGGAGGCCTTGGCTCAGATCTTATCAGTTTGCACTGGCCTAGCTCAGGCAGTTTCAGCCACTACAGCTGCAACTACTTCACAGGCCGGGAGAGGCAGTCAGACTCCCGCCGCCCGCACACCTGAGCAGGTCGTGTATGGACTTCAGACGGCGGGGGCACATCCAGCCAGTCGGTCGCAGCTGCTCAGGACTATGTAGTTCCTGTCATGCCAGAGGATAAGCAGCATAGGTTGGAGAGATTTGTGAGACTTCAGCCTCCGACCTTCAGCGGAGCAGAGGGCGAGGATGCCCAGGGCTTTTTGGACAAGTGTCAGAGGATGCTTCGCACAGCCGGTATTCTAGAGACCAGCGGGGTCGCTTTCACTACCTATCAGTTTTCAGGACCTGCTTTTACTTGGTGGGAGGATTTTGAGAGGTGTAGGCCTGTTGGTGCAGCACCCCTTTCCTGGCAGCAGTTCTCCATTCTCTTTTTGGAGAAGTATGTGCCGCAGTCTCGCAGAGAGGTGCTGCGTAGATAGTTTGAGTGGTTGCGTCAGGGGGAGATGACCATGTCACAGTATGAGTTGAGGTTCTCTGAGTTGGTTCGTCATGCCATCTGGTTGGTCCCGACAGATCGAAAGAGGATCAGGAGGTTTGTCGATGGTCTTACTTATCAGCTCCGTATCCTTATGACCAGGGAGAGGGTGACTGGTGCTACATTCGAGGAGGTTATGGATATTGCTAGGGAGATTGAGTCTGTCCGTCGCCAGGAGCGAGAGGAGAGGGAGGCAAAGAGGCCTCGAGGATCTGGTAGCTACAGTGGTGGTCCTTCGAGGGGCCAGTTTCAGCACAGCAGAGGCCGACAGTTCCATCATGGTCAGTTTGATCGCTCAGGTTATCGAGAAGCGTCATCGGGTCATGGTTCCCACAGTTCACATCAGGGCCATTCTTCACTTAGTGCCCTCCCAGCTTAGAGCTCATCCCGTGCTCCATCGGTTCAAGGCTCTTCTACGCCGAGTGCATCTGCTGGACACTCCGGTGCGAGGGGTTCCCATCAGTCCCCTTCTCCAGCACCTAGGAGTTGCTACGAGTATGGCGAGATGGGCCACATGTGGAGGCAGTATCCCCGCCATGTTGCTAGTTTATCCCAGCAGAGGGGTCAGTCATTAGCTTCAGTGCCAGGTTCTCCACCACCACCCGCCCAGCCAGCTAGGGACGGGGATCAGTCAGCCAGGGGTCGCCCCAGAGGGGGAGGTCGATCAGGGGCGGTCAGGCCCATTTCTATGCTCTTCCAGGCAGATCCAATGCCATTACTTCTGATGCTGTCATTGCAGGTATTATTTCAGTCTGCCACAGAGATGCCTCTGTATTATTTGATCCTGGTTCCACCTATTCTTATGAGTCATCATACTTTGCTCGCTATTTGGGTACTCCTCGTGAGTTTCTTGCTTTACCTGTTCATGTATCTACCCCGGTGGGCGATACTGCTGTTGTAGACCGTGTGTACCGGTCGTGTGTGGTGACTATTGGTGGTCTGGAGGCCCGAGTTGATCTTTTATTATTGAGTATGGTGGATTTCAATGTCATTCTGGGCGTGGATTGGCTATCTCCGTGTCGCGCTATTCTGTATTGTCATGCCAAGACAGTCACATTGGCTATACTGGGTGTGCCACGGATTGAGTAGTGTGGCATGACTGATTATGTTCCTAGTAGAGTGATCTCTTTCTTGAAGGCCCAGCGTATGATTGGGAAGGGTTGTCTATCGTATCTTGCCTTTGTGAGGGATGTCGGATCTGAGGCTCCCAGTGTTGATTCTGTCCCAGTTGTGAGGGATTTCCCTGATGTTTTTCCTGCAGACCTGTCGGGTATGCCACCTGACAGGGATATTGATTTGGTATTGACCTGGTGCCGGGCACTCAGCCCATTTCTATTCTGCCGTATAGTATGGCACCAGCAGAGTTGAAGGAGATAAAGGAGTAGCTTCAGGAACTCCTTGATAAGGGGTTCATTCGGCCTAGTGTGTCACCTTGGGGTGCGCCGGTTCTATTTATGAAGAAGAAAGATGGCACTATGAGGATGCGCATTGATTATAGGCAATTGAACAAGGTAACAATTAAAAACAAGTATCCTTTGCCTCGCATTGATGATTTATTCGACCAACTTCAGGGAGCGAGGGTATTTTCCAAGATTGATCTCTGTTCGAGTTATCACCAGTTGAAGATCAGGGATTCGGATATTCTTAAGACGACCTTCAGGACCAGATATGGTCACTATGAGTTCCTGGTTATGTCTTTTGGGTTGACCAATGCCCCAGCAGCGTTCATGCATTTGATGAACAACGTGTTCCGGCCTTATCTTGACTCATTTGTCATAGTTTACATTGATGATATTCTGGTATATTCGCGCAGTCAGGAGGAACACGCGGAGCATTTGAGGGTTGTGTTGCAGAGATTGAGGGAGGAGAAGCTTTATGCAAAGTTCTCCAAGTACGAGTTTTGGCTCAGTTCAGTGGCATTCTTGGGGCACGTGGTGTCTAGTGAGGGTATTCAGGTTGATCCAAAGAAGATAGAGGCGGTTCAGAGTTGGCCCAGACCGTCCTCAGCCACAGAGATTCGCAGCTTTCTTGGTTTGGCAGGCTATTATCGCCGGTTTGTTCAGGGATTCTCATCTATCTCATCGCCCTTGACCAAGTTGACTCAGAAGGGTATTTCATTCGTTTGGTCGGACGAGTGTGAGGAGAGCTTTCAGAAGCTCAAGATAGCTTTGACCACAGCTCCAGTGTTGGTTTTTCCATCAGCTTTAGGTTCATATACCGTGTATTGTGATGCTTCGAGAGTAGGGATTGGTTGTGTGTTGATGCAGGAGGGTAGAGTTATTGCTTATGCTTCTCGTCAGTTGAAGCCCCATGAGAAGATATACCCCGTTCATGATTTGGAGTTGGCTGCCATAGTTCACGCGTTGAAGATTTGGAGGCATTACTTGTATGGCGTATCTTGTGAGGTATTCACTGATCATCGCAGTCTTCAGCATTTGTTCAAGCAAAAGGATCTTAATTTGAGGCAGCGGAGATGGTTAGGGTTACTTAAGGATTATGACATCACTATATTGTACCATCCGGGAAAGGCCAATGTGGTGGCCGATGCTTTGAGCCGAAAGGCAGTGAGTATGGGGAGTTTGGCATATATTCCAGTTAGGGAGAGACCTCTTGCGGTTGATGTTCAGGCTTTGGCCAATCGGTTCGTGAGTTTGGATATTTCGGAGCCCAGTCGGGTATTGGCTTGTGTGGTTTCTCGGTCTTCCCTATATGAGCGCATCAGAGAGTCCCAGTATGATGATCCACATTTGCTCGTCCTTAGGGATAGGGTTCAGCATGATGATGCCAGAGATATGACTATTGGAGATGATGGAGTATTGAGGATGCAGGGCCGGATTTGTGTGCCCAATGTAGATGGGCTTCGGGAGCTAATTCTGGAGGAGGCCCATAGCTCGCGGTATTCTATCCATATAGGAGCCGCGAAGATGTATTAGGATCTGAGACAGCATTACCGGTGGAGGAGAATGAAGAAAGATATTGTGGGATTTGTAGCTCGGTGTCTCAATTTTCAGTAGGTGAAATATGAGCATTAGAGATCGGGTGGCTTGCTTCAGCGGATGGATATTCCAGAGTGGAAGTGGGAGCGGATCACTATGGACTTTGTAGTTGGGCTTCCACGGACTTTGAGGAAGTTCGATGCTATTTGGGTAATTGTGGATAGGCTGACCAAGTCCGCACACTTCATACCTATCTGTACTACTTATTCTTCAGAGCGGTTAGCAAAGATATATATTCGGGAGATTATTCGGTTGCATGGTGTCCCAGTTTCCATTATTTCAGATCGGGGCACTCAGTTTACTTCCCAGTTCTGGAAGTCTGTTCAGCAAGAGTTGGGTACTCAGGTACAGTTGAGCACAACTTTTCACCCTCAGACGGAAGGGCAGTCCGAGCGCACTATTCAGATATTGGAGGATATGCTACGCGCTTGTGTTATTTATTTTGGAGGGTCATGGGATCAGTTTCTACCGCTTGCAGAGTTTGCTTATAACAACAGCTACCAGTCGAGTATTCAGATGGCCCCATATGAGGCTTTGTACGGGAGGCGGTGTAGATCTCCAGTTGGTTGGTTCGAGCCCGGTGAGGCTAGGCTATTGGGGACAGATTTGGTTCAGGATGCTTTAGATAAAGTGAAGGTGATTCAGGAGAGACTTCGTATGGCGCAGTCGAGGCAAAAGAGTTATGCTGACAGGAAGGTTCGAGATGTGTCCTTCGTGGTCGGTGAGAAGGTTCTGTTGAAGGTCTCGGCCACAAAAGGTGTTATGAGATTTGGAAAGAAAGGGAAGTTGAGTCCGCGGTTCATTGGGCCTTTTGAGGTACTTCGGTGGATTGGGGAGGTGGCATATGAGCTTGCCTTGCCACCCAGCTTGTCGAGTGTGCACCCAGTGTTCCATGTTTCTATGCTCCGGAAGTATATTGGAGATCCGTCCCATGTTCCGGATTTCAGCACAGTTCAGTTGGAGGGTGATTTGACTTATGATGTTCAACCAACAACTATTCTGGAGCATCACGTTCGGAAGTTGAGATCAAAAGATATAGCTTTGGTGAAGGTGCAGTGGAGAGGTCGGCCCGTGGAGGAGGCTACATGGGAGATCGAGCAGGAGATGCGCAGCAGATATCCTCACCTGTTTGAGGCTTCAGGTATGTTTCTTGACTCGTTCGAGGACGGACGTTTCTTTAAGTCGGGGAGGGTGTGACGACCCGACCGGTCGTCTCATGAGTTACCGCTCCGTTTCCCCTATTTCTGTTTCGTTATGCTTTGTTATCCATGTATTGGTGGTATCGGGTTGGTCGGATTGGATTCGGATTGGTTTTGGTGAAGTTATAGACACTTAGTCTCTTTTAAGGAAGTTAAGTTGGAAAAGTCAACCGGATGTTGACTTATGTGTTAGAGGGCTTGGATGTGAGTTCCGATGGTTCGGTTAGCTTCTGGAGGTGATTTATGGCTTAGGAGTGTGATCGGAATGGGTTTTGGAGGTTTGGAGTAGATTTAGGCTTGAATTGGCGAAGTTGATAGTTTGGTGATTTCCGGTTGATAGGCGAGATTTTGATATAGGGGTCCGAATGGAATTCCGAGAGTTGCAGTAGCTTCGCTATGTGATTTGGGATGTGTGTGCAAAATTTCAGGTTATTCGGACGTGGTTTGGTTGGGTTTTTGATCAAAAGCGGAATTCGGAAGATTTTTAAAAACTTAGGCTTGAATCCGAGGTGTTTTGGTTGATTTAGTGTTGTTTGAAGTGTTTTCATGATTGGAACAAGTTTAAATAAGGCATTGGGATATGTTTGTGCTTTTGGTTGAGGTCCCGGGGGCCTCGGGGTGATTTCAGAGGGTTAACGGAGAAAATTGGATTGTGTTGCAGCTGCTGAAGTTGCTGCTTCTGATATTTTCGCACCTGCGGTTTGGGGACCGCAGGTGCGGCACCGCATATGCGATGGGGTGGCCGCAGATGCGGATTTGAAGAGAGGAGTCAGAAACCGCAGATGCGGTAGAAGGACCGCACCTGCGGAGCCGCAAATGCGGCGAGTGGACCGCAGATGCGGTAATTGGTCCGTTAAGTGATTTCCGCAGATGCGGAGGAAAGACCGCAGATGCAGTATCGCAGAAACGGGTATTGTGCCGCAGATGCGAGAAGGACTAGGTAGAACATATAAGTTATTTCATTACGCGAGTTTGAGCTATTCCACCATTTTTAACTTCGGCTTGAGAGCTTTTGGACGAATTGGAAGAGGGATTTCAAGGGAACTTCCTTAAGGTAAGGATTTTGGACCTAAAACACAATTCTATGGTAGTATTTCATGAATTTAGGGCTGTAATTAAAGGAATTAAAGGGCAAAAATGGAGGATTAGGGCTTGAGTTTAAGAGGCCTTTAAATGGGGATTTGAGGGGTCATTTGGACTCCGATTTTAGTATTTTTGATATGTATGAACTCGTGGAGAGATAAGGAACCCGTTGGTTTGAAAATTTCTGAATTTCGAGACGTGGGCCCGGGGGTCGGGTTTTGGTAATTTCGGGATTTGTGCCATTTATTGATTGTTTTCGCTTGGGCTTTGTTCCCTTGGCATATTTTGATGTCCTCGTTCTGATTTTGGATAGATTCAACGCGCGTGGAGGCCAATTCAAGGGGCAAAGGCGTCGCGAGCTAGAGATTTAGCCGGTTCGAGGTGAGTAATGATTGTAAATGATGTCCTGAGGGTTTGAAACCCCGGATTGTACATCGTAGTGCTATGTTTAGGTGAGACACACGCTTGTGGACGAGCGTGGGGCCGTACACTATTGGGGGTTGTGACTTGGTCCATCCCGGTTAATGATTTTACCGCGTATTTGACTGAAACTTATTGGCTATCATTATGATTTGGGCTGAATGCCATATTTGGGCTTCGTGCCAACTATTTGAACCCTTCGGGGCTTTTTATTGATATTTCCTCACTGTTTTGACTTACTACTTGAACTCGGTCATGTTATTTTCCACTATTTTACTAATCAGCCATTTTACTCAGTTTTGAGACTTAAATGATATTTTAAATGATGTTTTGGGCTAAGAAACACTGTTTTACTATTGCCCGAGGGGCTTGTGAGTATTTTTGACTGAGTAAGGCCGAGGGCCCATGTTGTGAGGAAACACTGATACTGATTTGAGGCCGAGGGCCCGAGATATGTACGCCACGAGGTGGCTTGATTGATATGAGGCCGAGGGCCTAGATTTTATGCCACGAGATGGCTTGTTATTGCGCTTGGGCCGTAAGGGGCCCCTCCAGGAGTCTGCACACCCCAGTGAGCGCGAGTACCCATTGTGATGTAAGTTTGAGCCCTAGGGGCTGTTATTGTCCTGAGATGTTGCCCGAGGGGCGGATGTGGTGATACTGTGCCCGAGGGGCGAGCTTCTATTTATTTATTGTACCTTAATTGTCTGTCAATTACCTGTTTACTTGTTGAAAGAGGATTTTACTTGTCTTTTCACTGGTTTACTTCTTTTAAATGATTTTACTGCTTCATTATAGAATGCCTTGTGCCTTGCGTGTTTTCTTACTTTCAGTCATTATTTACATTTGTTACTCACTGAGTTGGAGTACTCACTTTACTCCCTGTACCCTGTGTGCAGATTCAGGCGCATCTGGTCCCGCTCCCGAGTGCTGATTCCTCCAGATTCCAGCGGGCTTTCGGAGATTACGAGGTAGTTGTTGCCGTCCACAACCCCGTGTCTCTACTTATCGTCTCTATTTCCTTTCTGACATTGTACTAGTTATGGATTTATTAGAATTCTATTATGACTTTTAGATGCTCATGACTAGTGACACCCCGGTTAGGGCTGTGTATGGGTGATTCTTCCACGTATTTATGTTATTTTCGACTATTTTGGATTTATTTTATCATGTTTAAACTGTTCTTAAATGCTTATCTGTTGAAAATTGGAAATGGGAAATGTCGGCTGGCCTTGTCTTCACGAGAGGCGCCATCACGATCGGGTTCGGGGATTAGGGTCGTGAAAATTCTTCTCGTGAATCTGCAACTGCCGCGAAGCATATGCAATAACCTTGACATTTTGCATCAACGCCGCACCAAGTCCAATACGAGATGCGTCATAATATACTGCAAATGGCCCTGAACCTGTGGGCAAAACCAACACCGGCGCTGTAGTCAAAGCTGTCGTGAGCTTTTGAAAGCCCACCTCACACTCGTTTGACCACCTTAACTGGGCACCCTTCTGGGTCAACCTGGTCATCGGGGCTGCTATAGATGTAAACCCCTTCACAAACCGACGGTAATAACCCGCCAAACCCAAGAAACTCCAGAGCTCTTTAGCTAATGTGGGTCTAGGCCAATCCCTGACTACCTCAATCTTCTTAGGATCCACCTGAATACCCTCTACCGATATAACATGACCCAAGAAGGCAACTTAACTCAATCAAAACTCACATTTCGAAAACTTAGCATATAACTGACTGTCTCGACTCGAAGATGCTGCTCGTGCTCCTCTCGGCTGCGGGAGTAGATCAAAATATCATCAATGAAGACAATCATGAAGGAACCCAAATAAGACCAGAACACCCGGTTCATCAAATCCATAAATGCTGCTGGGGCATTTGTCAACCCAAATGACATCACTAGAAACTCAAAATGCCCGTACCGAGTGCGAAAAGCTGTCTTAGGGACATCGGATGTCCTAATCCTCAACTGATGGTAGCTAGATCTCAAATCAATCTTCAAAAATACATTGGCACCCTGAAGTTGATCAAACAAATCATCAATGCTCGGCAATGGATACTTGTTCTTGATGGTGACTTTGTTCAACTACCGATAATCTATGCACATCCTCATCGATCCATCCTTCTTCTTAACAAACAACACCGGCGAACCCCAAGGCGAGACACTAGGTCTAATAAAGCCCTTATCAAGCAAATCTTGTAACTGCTCCTTCAATTCTTTCAACTCTGGCGGGGCCATGCGATATGGAGGAATAGAAATGGGCTGAGTGCCTGGAACCAAATCAATGCAAAAGTCGATATCCCTGTCGGGTGGCATCCCCGGAAGGTCTGCAGGAAATACCTCTGGAAACTCCCGAACAACTGGCACAAAATCCATAGAAGTAACCTCAGCACTAGAATCACGAACATAGGCCAAATAAGCCAAACACCCCTTTTCAACCGTACGCCGAGCCTTCACATACGAAATAACACTGCTGATAGAATGACCAGGAGTCCCTCTCCACTCCAACCGAGGCAACCTCAGCAAGGCTAAGGTCACGGTCCTGGCGTGACAATTCAATATAGCATGATAAGGTGACAGCCAATCCATCCCCAAAATGACATCGAAATCAACCATATCGAGGAGTAGGAGATCTACACTAGTCTCAAGACCCCCAATAACAACCACACACGAGCGATTGACACGATCTACAACAATAGAATCACCCACCGACGTGGACACATAAACAGGAGCACTCAAAGAATCACGAGGCACAACCAAATACGAAGCAAAATAGGAAGACACATAGGAATATGTAGACCCTGGATCAAATAGGATTGAAGCATCTCTACTACAAACTAAAACAGTACCTGTGATAACAACATCGGAGGACTCAGCCTCAGGCCTGGCTGGAAAAGCATAACATCGGGGTTAGGCCCCACCACCCTGAACTATATCTCTAGGACGACCTCCTGCTGGTTGGCCTCCACCCCTAATGGCCTGACCTCCAGCTCTAGCGGGCTGATCCCTACCTCTAGCTCCTTGACCCCTACCTCTAGCTGGCTGGGCAGGCGGTGTTGGAATCAGGGCATGAGAACTCTGCTGTTGCGACTGAACACCCACTAATCTCGGACAAGCCCTTCGAATATGCCCATACTCACCACACTCAAAACATCCATCTGAATACTGCGGGGGAAACTGAGACTGACCTTGACGGGCCGGCTGACCGCGATAATAACTCTGAAGAGGAGGTGCTTTGATGGGAGCTGGCGGTGCACTATAAGCTGACTACCCTGAAGGAGGAACATAAGGACCACGACTCCCTAAAGCCCCATGAGATGCCTGAAGCGTTGAATGAAACAGCCTAGGATGATGGCCTCTACCAAAAGCACCTCGACCTCCAGATGAGGTCCTGCTGAATCCACCGGAGTGACGAGGCCTCTTGTCAGACCCCTGACCACTACCCTGAGCTAAAACCATCTCAACTCGTCTGGCCACATTTGCTGCATCCTGAAAAGAAATTTCACTCCCTGTCTCCTTAGCCATCTGCAATCTGATAGGCTGAGCGAGTCCCTCAATAAATCTCCTCACCCTCTCTCTCTCGGTGGGGAGTATAAGAAGAGCATGACGGGCCAAGTCAATAAATCTGTTCTCGTACTGAGTGACGGTCATAGAACCCTGCTGGAGGCGCTCAAACTGCCTCCAATAATCCTCTCTCTCAGTGATAGGAAGAATCTTCTCCAGAAATAGCTGAGAAAACTGGTCCAAGTCAAAGCAGGTGACTCAGCTATTCTAGCCAAACAAAAATACCTCCACCATTTCTTGGCGGAACTTGATAAGCGAAAAGCAGCAAAGTCGACCCCATTGGTCTCTACTATCCCTATGTTCCGTAGAACCTCATGAAAACTGTCCAAATAGTCCTGGGGATCCTCTGAAGATGTACCGCCATATGTAGTAGTGAAAAGCTTGGTGAACCTATCCAACCTCCACAAAGCATTTGTAGACATAGCTGCTCCATCGCCGGTTTGTGCTACAACACCCGGCGGGACTACCCCAACTGGCTGAGCTGCTGGAGTCTGAAGCTGGGGAGCCATCTGCTCCGGAGTGTGAGTAGCGGGAGTCTGTGCTCCTCCCCCAGCCCGAGAGACGGCTGGTGCTACTGGAAGTATGCCTGCTTGAGTGACACTCTCCATAAGGCCTAGTAGACGGACCAGAGCATCCTGGAGTACCGGGGTAGCTATGAACCCCTCTGGAACATGACCTGGACCCGCTGGAACGGTCTGGGCCGGAACAACATCATCAAACTCAACCTGAGGCTCCGCCGCTGGTACTGCTGCTCGAGCTCTGGGCTGAGCCCTGCCCCTGCCTCGGCCTCGTGCACTGCCTTGGCCTCGTCCTCTGCCCCTCGTAGGAGCTGCCACTGGGGGCTCGGGCTGCTGATGAAGTGGCACGCATTCTCGCCATCTAAGATAGAACAGAGTAGAAGTTCAATTAGCATTGAGAGATCAAACCGCACGACAGAGATGAATAGAAGTGAAACTGTTCCTAAATCTGTAGCCTCTGGGGATAAGCACAGACGTCTCCGTACCAGTCCCTCAGACTCTACCAAGTTTGTCCGTGAATTGTGAGACCGAAACAACCTAGAGCTCTGATACCAACTTGTCACGACCCGAATTTTCGACTGTCGGGACCGTGATGGCGCCTAACATTGTACTCGCTAGGCAAGCCAACGTTATGGAATATTTTACCTTTTTCCTTTATCTTTTAACAATTACAAGTTAAAAAAAGTAAATCAGCGAAAATAAATGCGGAAGAACATAGTTTAAAAGATTATCTTTACACTAATAACAAAACCGTAATAAATTTCCACCCAGAACTGGTGTCACAACTCACGAACAGTCTATGAATACTACAAATAGGGGTCTGAACGAAAAGTTTACATATGTCCCGAAAGTAGATAAAATAGAAATGAAATAGGATAGAAGGGGACGCCAGGGCCTGCGGACGCCTACAGGACTACCTTGGGTCTCCGCGAAGCAGTGATAGCAACCAACCTCACGATCAGCTACTAGCTCCAAATCTGCACAGAAAGTGCAGAGTGTAGTATCAGTACAACCGACCCCATGTACTGGTAAGTGCCGAGCCTAACCTCGATGAGGTAGTGACGAGGCTACGGCGGGGCATACACCATATACGACCTGCAACAGTTTATACTAAACAGAAAGGAAATACATAATTTAATAAAGTAATAACTGGCTTTAAATAAACTCGAAACCCAGATGTTCTACTAGTATTCAGCTATAACCAATCCTTAAGGGTGCTTCAACATCACAGTAATGGGCCTCAACAGAAATGAAAACATAATAAAAACTGATGAGGCGCGCATCCCGATCCCAACATATAAACAACAACGGTATCAATATTCACCCTTATTCCTCCTTGTTGCGGCGTGCAACCCGATCCCACCTGTCCACCCTTATTACTCCTCAAAAACATATCACCCTTATTCCTCCTGTTGCGGCGCATAACCCGATCCCACCTGTCCACCCTTATTACTCCTTTTTGCGGCGTGCAACCCGATCTCACCTGACAATCACATTTCACCCTTATTCCTCCTGTTGCGGCGTGCAACCCGATCCCAATTACATATCAGCACCAAACACAAAAGAATAAAGACAAGAGTTTCACAAGCTAACTCAAATCCCCCACATTACTTATACCTCAATCCACAAAATGGAATATCACTACGATTATGAAACTTCACCAGTGAAAACTACTCAGCGAGACCAACCAAGGTGCACTATAAGGCACCAGTAAATCAATATAAGCCAACAAGTTAATAAAATGAAGTTACGAAACCAATAATATTTCAACGGGAACATCAAAAGTTAGCATGAAGCGATTAAATAATTCAATAAATAGAACAACAGTTAACATGAAGCAATTAGACATGGAAACATTTATGAGCAAGTAGCAATTAAGGCAGGAAAGCAAGATATAGTGAAACAGGGAAAGGAAACGGGCTAAACAAGTAATTTGGTGACGCATAGGTACTCGTCACCACACCTATACGCCACACACATGATATTTCACATAGCAAGCAAGTCGGGGATCCCTAGTCCCTCAAGTGAAGGTTAGACCAAACACTTACCTCAAGCCAACGGGTATTTCAAAGCTCAATCACCGCTTTACCTCTCGATTCCACCACCAATTCACTCGTACCTAACCATAATTAACTTAATAACATCAATAAACGCTAAAGAAACCAATTCCAATACACATTTATAGATTTTCCAATATTTTCCCAAAAAAGTCAAAAATCGACCCCGGGCCCGTTGGTCAAAACTCGAAGTTCGGACCAAAACCCGATTACCCATTCACCCCCGAGCCCGAATATACAATTGGTTTCGGAATCTGACCTCAAATTGAGGTCCAAATCCCCCAAATTCAAAATTCCTAAATTCTACCCAAGAACACCCAATTTCCCATGAAAACCCTAGATTTTGAGATGAAAACATGTAAAAAGATAAGATAGATTGAAGAAAATGAGTTAGAAATCACTTACCTATGATTTGGAGAAGTTTGGGTCTTTGAAAAATCGCCTAGGGAGGTTTAGGGTTCGGAATTTTAGAAATGAGTTCAAAATCCCGACTAAGTGATGTTTTGACCAGTTGCAGATGTCGCAATTGCGAAGCTTGCAAATGCGTGATAGGCTTCGCAAATGCGAACCTGCTGCATGTCTGCTACTGTCGCAGTTGCGAACAATTTGTCGCAATTGCGAAGACTGACCCTCCTTGTTGACTTCGCAAATGCGAAGGATTGTTCGCAAATGCAAACATGCTGGCCCAACCTTTAGATCACATTTGCGATGAAAGGCTCACAATTGCCAAGCCTGTGAAGGCTCGGGCTAGTGACCTCAGAATTCGATTCCGGACATACGCCCAAGTCCCATATTTTTTTGCGGACCCTCCGGGACTGTCGGAACACGGGTCCAGGTCTGTTTACCCAAAATATTGACCGAAGTCAATTAAAATCATATTTTTATGCCAAAAATTATTATTTCTTAAATTTTTCACACAAAAGCTTTCCGGTATCGCGCCCGGATTGCGCAAGCAAATCGAGGAAAGATAAAAGGAGATTTTCAATGCCTCAGAACACGGAAACGGATTCTAAAACAAAAGATGACATTTTGGGTCATCACAAAAATAGACAGATGGCGAGGCTAGCTAATGCTAATTCTGGAGCATGTCTTCAGTGCTAAATTAGAGTCATTGATGCATGTGGTTTTAGTGTTGTGCAAATTAAATTGAATATTTGGAAATAACAGGGTATAATACTTTGTATGCTTCCTCTCATTTTTGACAACATATTTCCTCGAGGAAATCTCTTAGTTTTGGCATTCCTATGTTACTTTTTGCGTTCTTTTATCGCTTTGTCATATCTGAGTTTACGTGGCTTCTTCACTTCTTTTTATTGAATAAAAGAAAAATGTATCAATGTATTTCATATTTCATGAACAAGTTTGTTGGGCTCGGGCTTTGCCCGGACAACACACCTCTAGTATTTATATTACTGTATTATATAGTAAAGACAAATTGGTCGACCAAGGGCAAAATTGTCATTATACTCTATCATGAAAGAGCTTTTAACAGTGTCTTCAAAACTCTTTCTTCTGTTCCAACAGAACTAAGGCGTATCCTTTCAGTTCTCCTTTTCAACACTGAAGAATACTCTATGCTCCAGTATTTTCTCATCTGTCTGTACAATTTAAGGTATGGTTCTGTTAAATTTTTCTCAATTTTTTTTCTTTTTTCCTGTTTTGTTTTTTTTCCTTTATTTTTTTTAAAGATCCCTTAATGGTTTTCATTTTTAAGGATTAATTTCCATGGCTGTTGTTGTCTTATGGTGACAAAACAAACTACAAACACCTGAGTTAATCACTTAATGATGGAATGAGTTTCGTTTAACTATTTGGACTTATAATTGAAACCAATGAGCAACCTGTCTTCTTTATTTTCCCAAGCAGAGATTGGAACTTTTCATTGTACTGTTTTGTGGCATATTGTGGTTGGTAATTTTAACGGATTACAAAAGAATGTGAATTTAAAATGGTTGTTTATCTTTTGTTCAATTTAAATATGCCAAAGTTTGATTAATCCTCCGTTACTTTAATGGGAAAACAATGTTATACTCTTTGAATTATTTTTTTACATGGATGGAGGAGTTAATTACTTAAATTTTCATCTTAGTTATGGAAATACTGTTGTAAAAATAATCTATTTTTTATACTGTTCTTTATTCACTAAAAGGCATGTCAATAATATGGTTGTGAACTTGTCGTCCTTATATATGTCAATAACTTACTGAACATGACAAGATGGTTGAAGAAGCAAAGTGGTGGTGCACCAAATTTTCAAGATAAAAGATCTAGGAGATTTGAAATGCTTCCTTGGAACTAAATTTGCTGGATCATAATAAGAAATCAGATGTATCAACACATGTATGCTCTATATCATTAGTCTCAAAGCTGTGATTAGATTGATGAGGTTACTGATTGAATTTTTGGTATGACAAAAACAAACAGGTAGCCATTTAGAGCTCAAGTTGAATTCGTTTAGGTAGTCTTTTTTTAACTAATTCTTATACTCCGTACGACACATTCGTCTCTTGCATTCTATCCTATACAGAGTTGATATTCTATACTAGATAGAAGCTTAACTAGAAATTGATCTTTTGTTAGATGTTTTGGTTGTCTTTGACTTGATATTTATGTTCGATAATATGAATGAACGAAGAAAATGGGACAACATGACCACCACTAATGTGCTCAAGTAATGGATATACAAGGAGCAAATAGTTCTTGACAAAGCAATGTTTCAGTTATATGTCTACTTGAAAGTAGTTTTAAATATGCAAACTTGTGCGGAGCATAGTCTTATATATCTTGCTGTAGCCTTTAAGGAACCGAAGATGATTCCTACCATGATATTGACCTTCCATTACTAGCCTCGCATGTTTAAGTTTTCTTGTTATTAATGACATAATTCTTTTTATCATTCAGATATGCTGATTAAGGATTATTATTTTCTGTATTTAGTAGACGGACACTAGATTAGTCTCACCAGTTATTAGTGATTCCAAGGAGATCATCTCAGCTTACGTGGATGTGTCTAACCAGAAAATGATGTTCCTTCTGATTTTGGTCCTTAACCATCCTAAGCTGTTAAGGTATTTTCAATTGAAACTTTCATTTTTGTATTTCTTCTTTCAAGATACTAAGTACTTCCCTTTTTTAAGTTTCTTCTTATAAATATTACGTTTAGTGTCGTGGGAGCGAGAAGGAAACACGAAGGGTAAAACGTCATGTTCAAAGCAAGATTCGCCAAAAACACCAGATCCAAAGGTGATTGTCTGATTTTACTAATTGAGGAAATCTATCTGTTTATCTTCTCCGTACTTATTTATATGTTATGGGCTTTTAATTGAATCTTTTTTGTTTATTTTCTGTATATGTTTTCTCTACTGGAAGATTTGGAAATATTACTACAACGACCAGACTGGTCGTTTTGCTTTTTAGAACCCTGCCCCCTAAATAAGACTTCCTGCACTAGCTTTAACTAATTTACGACCTGCGGGGAAGGTTGATTCGGGATTTAGAAGAGTTTGGGTTGAAATAGGCACACTTGATTCCCTAAGATTTTCTTAAAAGGCTAAGTTTGACTTTGGTCAATATTTTTAGTAAACGGACCCGGACTCGTGTTTTGATGGTCCCGGAGGGTCCGTAGGAAAATATGGAACCTGGGCGTATGCCCGGAATCGAATTCCGAGGTCCCTAGCCCGAGTAATAAATTTTCGTTAGAAATTGTTAAATTGAAATTCTAAGGATTTAACGAAATTAAATTATGCTTGATCATGTTGGTATCGGGCCCGTATGTTGGTTCTGGAGCCCGGTACAGGTCCAATATAAAATTTAAGACTTGCCCGCAGAGTTTGGTGTCAATCCGAGTAGTATAAGTACGTTTCGGCGCGTTTGAAGTAAATGGAAGAACTTGAAGTTCATAAGTTTGATTCAATTGGTTTTAGGGGGTGATTGTTAGATTTAGCGTTGTTTCGGGCGATCCAAGGGTCCGAGCGAGTTCGTTATATGATTTCACACTTGTCGGTATGTCCGGGCGGGGCCCAGGCGTCCCGAGCGTCAATCGGACAAGGCTCGAGTGAAGTTGGAAAATTTAGAAAGGAGCTGAAGCTCCAGTCTTCTGTCATAACCGCACCTGCGGTTGGCCAGCCGCAAGTGCTAGACCGCAGAAGTGGTCGTTCTCTCGCAGATGCGGCCAAGCCAGGCCAAGCCTAAAGCCGCAGAAGCGGCTGATTTTCCGTAGAAGCAGAGCCGCAAAAGCGGCTTGTCCCTAGAAGAAGCGGCCCAACAGCCTAGTTGAAATTCCGCAAAGGCAGACACCACTCCGCAGATGCGGTGGGCGCAGGTGCGGCCCAGGACCGTAGATGCGGAAATCACTGAAGCAGTGACCTTCATTTATTACGGGGTCTAGGCCATTTTTGCTCATTTTCACTCATTTATTGGGTGATTTTGGAGCTCCTGAGAGAAGACTTTCACCTAGCATCTTGAGGTAAGTTCATCATATTTATTTCTAGTTTAATACTTGAACCTCGGGTAGATTAACACACAAAGATTAAAGAAAAATCATGGGATTAGAGCAGAACCTAGGGTTTTGGTAAAAGTTAGATTTAACCACAATTTGTTATGGAATGAAGTAGAAATCATATATTATTGATCCTTAGGTTATAAAGAGCAACTTTCTTCGAAAAATTTCGAAATCCGGGCACGTGGGCCCGGGGTCGGATTATAGGAAACTTGTATTTAAGGTTGGGAAATTACTTCAGTAATTAAAATGCAAACTCTTAAGCTTGTATTGACTAGTTCCTACCTCGTTTAATTAGTTTCGGATCGTTCGGCTCCAAATTGAGGGTTTGAGCACGTTCTTGGTATTGGAAGTACGCTTTGGAGCGAGTTGAGTCTCCTATCTAACCTTGTAAGAGGGAATTGTCCCCATAGGTGATATAATTGAATAATTTTCCACTAAATGTGGGGGCTACGTACGCACTAGGTGAAGAGAGTCCGTGCGTAGATGCATCTATGGTTCGCGCCGTTCAACCCTCCGGCAGTGCACACTTTATTTTTATGTTGGATCGGGCCGTACGACCTCGGCACTACCTGCGCATGCTTCTTGCTCGATATATTTCTACGGACTGAACTTTGTTGTATGCCTCGAAATGTAAATGGATAACTGTCGCATTATCTAGGAAAGGACCTGATACTTCTTGCTATAAATTGTTAATTATTTGTGCTATCCATGCTTAGTATAACACCTTCTCATATTATTTGACCCTAGTAAGTGTCAAGTCGACCTCTCGTCTCTACTTCTTCAAGATTAGATAGGATACTTACTAGGTACATATTGTTTATGTACTCATACTACGCTTCTGTACTTAATTGTAATGGATCTGAGGCAGGTACATCTTGTTACCAGTCAGGTGCATACTCTTGATCGTAGCCCGAGGTTCCGCGGTGAGCTGATCCATTCCTATGCCGTTCAGCAGCACGATGGAGTCTCTCTTTACTTTTGGCTGTCTATTCTATTTCAGACATTAGGATAGATTTATTCCTTTGTATATTCTACTAGATGCCCACATACTTGTGACACCAGGTCTTGGCACACACATTAGTGGACTATTTTTTTTTTGGGATTATGTAACTATCATGGCACGATGATAATTATTGCTTGTTTTAAATTCAAACTTAGAGGTTGTGGTAACCGTTTTGGAAAAAGTAAAACTAGAACTTATTAATATTTCCGTGTTGGCTTGCCTGACAACGGTGTTGGGCGCCATCATGACCTGATGGGACAGACTGCACAACATGAGGATATTAGAGTCGCATGGGGTTGACTTCACTACTTTCCAGCTGGAGGGCAGAGCCCGCAAATGGTGGCAATCGTATGTTCTTGGCAGACCAGCAGGTTCTCCTCCCATCATTTGGGGTCAGTTCACATAGTTATTCCTGGACAGGTATATCTCACTTTCTGAGAGGGAAGAGCTACGCTACCAGTTTGAGCAGCTGGAGCAGGGTCAGATGTCCGTGACCGACTATGAGGCGAGGTTTTCTGAGTTATCCCGCCATACACTAATGATAATTCCTACTGACGCAGAGAGGGTGCGGAGGTTTGTTGCAGGGTTGCATTCTGGCATTAGGGCCAACATGGCCCGAGAGGTGGAGATGGGGACTCTTTATCAGCTAGTGGTAGAAATCGCTCGGGGATTGAGGGCTACCGTCTGAGGGGTAGGGAGCAGATGCAGCAGGACAAGAGGGCTAGATTTTCTGGAGAGTTCAGAGGTGCCCTGACTAGGGGTAGAGGTCAGTTTGGGAGGGGACAGCCTAGCAGGCCCCCATATTCCGCACCACCACCTGCTCGAGGTGCTCAAGCGCCCCTATTTTAGCGCCATGCAAGAGGGTTCTTATCGCTCGCCAGCTATTCAGGGTTCCTCCAGTGGGTATTCAGGTCCCCAGGGTTCTTCTGGTTCCTATTTCAGTGCTATGCCAGAGAGTTCTTATCGTCCACCAGCTGCACAGAGTTCCTCCGGTGGGTATTCGGTCCATCAGGGCCAGGCTTCTGGACAACAGGCCATGGTGCCGAGGGGTTGTTACGAGGGTGGAGATCCGGGTCACATGAAGAGGACCTACCCCAGACTTCGAGGCAAGGCAGTTCAGTAGGGTTAGCAGCCCATGGTTTTAGCACCAGTTGCCCAGCCGCCTAGAGGCGAGGGACAGACAGGTAGAGGCCGTCCTAGAGGTGGAGGCTAGACAAGGAGAGGTCATCCAGCTACTACTCAGTCAGGGGGAGGCTAGCCAGCCGACGCTCCTGCCAGATTCTACGCTTTTCCGGACAGACCAGATGCGTTAGCCTCAGATGCCGTTATCACAGGTATTATTTCCGTCTGCGGTAGGGATGCTTCAATGCTATTTAATCTAGGGTCTACCTATTCATATGTGTCATCCTTGTTTGCCCGTTTCCTGGTTATTCCTCGTGAGTCTTTGGGCACTCATGTTCATGTGTCCACCCTTGTGGGTGATTTTGTGGTTGTGGATCGGATCTATCGGTCCTGTGTGGTCACATTCTGTGGTTTCGAGACTAGAGCAGATCTTCTGTTGCTTGATATGATCGACTTTGAGGTCATCCTGGGCATGGATTGGTTATCTCCATATCACGCCGTCCTAGATTGCCATGTCAAGACTGTTACATAAGCAATGCCAGGGTTGCCAGGGTTGGAGTGGAAGGGTTCCACAGTTGATACATCTAGTCGGGTTGTTTCCTTCCTAAAGACTCGACATATGGTCGAGAAGGGGTGTTTGGCTTATCTAGCTTATGTTCGAGACACCACCGCAGAGACTCTGATGATTGATTCAGTTCCAGTAGTCCGGGAATTCGCCGATGTGTTTCCTTCTAACCTACCTGGCATGCCACCGGATCGTGATATTGATTTTTGTATTGATTTGACTCCAGGTACCCAGCCTATATCTATCCCACCGTACTGTATTTCTCCAAAGGAGTTGGAAGAATTGAAGGAGCAGCTTGAGGAGTTGTTAGCAAAGGGATGTATTAGACCGAGTGTGTCACCTTGGGGTGCACCAGTGTTATTTGTAAAGAAGAAGGATGGGACCATGCAGATGTGCATTGGTTACCGCCAGTTGAACAAGGTTACCATCAAGAACAAGTACCCGTTGCCGCACATTGATGATTTGTTCGACCGGTTGCAGGGTGCTAGGGTGTTCTCTAAGATTGACTTGATATTAAGGTACCATCAGTTGAGGATTCAGGACTCAGATGTTCCGAAGACTGCTTTCCATACTAGATATGGTCATTACGAGTTTCTGGTGATCTCCTTTGGCTTGACGAATGCCCCAGCGGCGTTTATGGACTTGATGAACAGGGTGTTCAGACCTTATATTGATTCATTTGCCATCGTCTTCATTGACGACATCTTGATATACTCACGTAGCTTGGGAGAGCACGAGCAGCATTTGAGAGTAGTGCTTCAGACCTTGCGAGAGCAGAAGCTATATGCTAAGTTCTCCAAGTGTGAGTTTTGGCTGGAGTCAGTGGCATTCTTGGGCCATATTGTGTCTGGAGAGGGTATTAAGGTGGATCCCAAGAAGATTGAGGCAGTTTAGAGTTGGCCACGCCCTACTATAGTGACCGAGATCAGGAGTTTCCTGGGGTTAGCAGGTTATTACCGGCGATTCGTGCAGGGCTTTTCATCTACTGCATCACCTCTTACCAGATTGACTCAGAATTGCTCCTTCCCGCTGGTCCGATGATTGTGAGGCGAGCTTTCAGAAGATCAAGACGGCTTTGACTACAACACCAGTTTTTGTGTTGCCTTCCGGTTCAGGGATGTATACGGTATATTGCGACGCTTCACGCGTTGGCTTGGGTTGTGTATTGATGCAGGAAGGGCGAGTTATTGCATATGCCTCTCGTCAGCTGAAGATTCATGAGAAGAATTATCCTGTGCACGATCTAGAGTTGGCGGCGATTGTTCATGCTCTTAAGATATGGAGGCATTATCTGTATGGGGCGTCATGTGAGGTTTACAGTGATCATCGGAGCTTACAGCACTTGTTCAAGCAGAGGGATCTTAACTTGAGGCAGTGTAGATGGCTTGAGCTACTGAAGGACTATGACAATACCATTCTTTATCATCCGGGCAAAGCAAATGTGGTCGCGGATGCCTTAAGCAGGAGAGCAGAGAGTATGGGTAGCTTGGCATTCATTCCAGCAGAGGAGAGGCCACTAGCTTTGGACATTCAGTCCTTGGCTAACAGACTTGTGAGGTTGGATATTTCAGAGCCCAGCCGAGTCCTTGTGTGTGTTGTTGCTCAGTCTTCATTATTGGGGGAGATCAAGGCCCGACAGTTTAATGATCCGCATCTGGCAGTTCTCAGAGAGACAGTGCTACAGGGTAGTGCCAAGGAGGTTTCTATTGGCGAGGATGGTGTCCTGCGACTCAAGGGTCGCCTATGTGTTCCTAATGTTAATGGCTTGAGGGAGAGGATTCTAGCAGAGGCACATAGTTCGCGGTATTCTATTCACCCAGCTGCTACGAAGATGTATCGTGACCTGAGACAGCATTATTGGTGGCGGCAAATGAAGAAATATATAGTTGAGCATGTGGTTAAGTGTTTGAATTGCCAGCAGGTTACGTATGAACACCAGAGGCCAGGTGGCCTACTTCAGCAGATGCCTATCCCTGAGTGGAAGTGGGAGCGCATTACTATGGACTTCGTAGTTGGGTTCCCCCGGACCTTGCGGAAGTTTGATGCAGTGTGGGTTATTATTGACAGGTTGACCAAGTCGGTACACTTTAGTCCGATTGTGACTACTTACACTTCAGAGAGATTGGCTCAGATTTACATTCGGGAGATAGTCCGGTTGCACGGTGTGCCTGTTTCCATCATATTAGATAGAGGCCCTCAGTTCACTTCCCATTTCTATAGAGCCTTTCAAAGTGAGTTGGGGAACCATGTGGAGCTTAGCACAGCATTCCATCCTCGGACCGACAGACAGTTAGAGCGGACAGTTCAGATTTTGGAGGACATTCTCAGAGCATGTGTGATTGAATTTGGAGGACAGTGGGATCAGTTCTTGCCCCTGGCAGAGTTTGCTTACAACAACAGCTATCAGTCCAGCATAGAGATGGCTCCATTTGAGACTTTATATGGTCGGCGATGTCGTTCTCCTATCAGGTGGTTTGAGCCTGGTGAGGCTAAGTTGTACGGTATAGACTTGGTGAAAGATGCCTTGGAGAAGGTAAAGTTGATTCAGGAGAGCTTCGCATAGCTCAGTCCAGACAGAAGAGTTACGCGGATCAGAAGGCGCGTGATGTATCATTCATGGTTGGCGAAAAGGTCCTCCTGAAAGTCTCACCAATGAAGGGTGTTATGAGATTCGGGAAGAAGGGCAAGTTGAGCCCAAGGTTTGTTGGCCCGTTTGAGGTGTTGAGGCGAGTTGGGTAGGTTGCTTATGATCTTGCTTTACCCCCCCCCCCCCAGCTTGNTTACGAGCTTGCTTTACCCCCCAGCTTGTCGGGAGTTCATCCAGTTTTCCATGTATCGATATTGCGGAAGTATCACGCCGACTTGTCTCATGTGTTTGACTTCAGTACTATTCATCTGGACAAGAGTCTGGGTTATGAGGAGGAGCCAGTTTCCATCATTGACAGGAAGGATCGCCAGTTGAGATCCAAGAGGGTTTCCGTAGTAAAGGTCCAGTGGAGGGGCCAACCAGTTGAGGAGGCGACCTGGGAGTCCGAGGAGGACGCGGAGCAGATATCCCCATCTTTTTCCTAGCTCAGGTACTTTTCTATGTCCGTTCGAGGACGAACGTTTGCTTAAGAGGTGGAGAATGTAACGACCCGACTGGTCGTCTTGCTTTTTAGAACCCCTTCCCCTAAATAAGACTTCCCGCGCCTGCTTTAACTAATTTACGACCTGCGGGGATGGTTTGTTCGGGATTTGGAAGAGTTTGGGTTGAAATAGGCACACTTGATTCCCTAAGATTTTCTTAAAATGCTAAGTTTGACTCTGGTCAATATTTTTAGTTAACGGACCCGGACTCATGTTTTGACGGTCCCGGAGGGTCCGTAGGAAAATATGGGACCTGGGCGTATACCCGGAACTGAATTCCGAGGTCCCTGGCCCGAGTAATAAATTTTAGTTAGAAATGGTTAAACTGAAATGCTAAGGATTTAATGAAATTAAATAATGCTTGATCATGTTGGTATCAGGCCCTAATGTTGGTTTCGGACAATATAACATTTAAGACTTGCCCGCAAAGTTTGGTGTCAATCCGAGTAGTATAAGTACGTTTCGGCGCGTTAGAAGTAAATGGAAGAACTTGAAGTTCATAAGTTTGATTCAATTGGTTTTAGGGGTGATTGTTAGATTTAGCGTTGTTTCAGGCGACCCTAGGGTCAGAGCGAGTCCGTTTTATGATTTCAAACTTGTCGGTATGTTCGGGCGGGGCCCGGGGGCCCCGAGCATCAATCGGACGAGGCTCGAGTGAAGTTAAAAAATTTGGAAAGGAGCTGAAGCTCCAGTCTTCTGTCATAACCGCACCTGCGGTTGGCCAGCCGCAGGTGCGAGACCGCAGAAGCAGTCGTTCTCTCGCAGATGCGGCCAAGCCCAAAGTAGCGGCAGCGGCTGATTTCCCGTAGAAGCGGAGCCGCAAAAGCGGCTTGTCCCTCGCAGAAGCGGCCCAGTTGAAATTTCGCAGAAGCGGACACCACTCCGCAGGTGGGCGCAGGTGCGGCCCAGGACCGCAGATGCGGAAATCACTGAAGCAGTGACCTTCATTTATTACGGGCTCTAGGCCATTTTTGCTTATTTTCACTCATTTATTGGGCGATTTTGGAGCTCTTGAGAGAAGACTTTCACCTAGAATCTTGAGGTAAGTTCATCCTATTTATTTCTAGTTTAATACTTGAACCTCGGGTAGATTAACACACAATGTTTAAGGAAAAATCATGGGATTAGAGCAGAACCTTGGGTTTTGGTAAAAGTTAGATTTAACCACAAATTTTGTTATGGAATGAAGTAGAAATCATACATTATTGATCCTTAGGTTATAAAGAGCAGCTTTCTTCGAAAATTTTTGGCACGTGGGCCCGGGGTCGGATTTTAGGAAACTTGTCTTTAAGGTTGGGAAATTACTTTAGTAATTAAAATGCGAACTCTTAAGCTCGTATTGACTAGTTCCTACTTCGTTTAATTAGTTTCGGATCGTTCTGCTCCAAATTAAGGGTTTGAGCACGTTCTTGGTATTGGAAGTACGCTTTGGAGCGAGGTGAGTCTCCTATCTAACCTTGTATGAGGGAATTGTCCCCATAGGTGATATAATTGAATAATTTGCCACTAAATGCGGGGGCTACGTACGCACTAGGTGACGAGAGTCCGTGCGTAACCACTATTATGCTTTAGTTCGGGTAGTCTAGGACCCGAAAGCATGCTTTATGTGATATTCTTGTGACTTTATGATAAATATGGATTTCTTAAGTCATGTCGAATGTGGTAAATGAAATCAATAAGAGAAACATCACTTTCTTGACCTTTTAAAGAGAAGTTGACATTTCTGTGAGTAATTGCTCCCCTGATATATTCTTGTCTACCTGTTTGTTGTGCTTAATTACATTTGACCGCGTCACTTGTATGATTCGCGAGCGAGGTAATAGATGCATCTATGGTTCGCGCCATTCGACCCTCCGGCAGTGCATACTTTATTTTTATGTTGGATTGGGGCGCACGACCTCGGCACTACCTGCGCATGCTTCTTGCTCGGTATATTTCTGTGGACTGAACTTTGTTGTATGCCCTGAAATGTAAATGGCTAACTGTCGCATTATCTAGGAAAGGACCTGATACTTCTTGCTATAAATTGTTAATTATTTGTGCTATCCATGCTTAGTATAACACCTTCTCATATTATTTGAGCCTAGTAAGTCTCAAGTCGACCTCTCGTCTCTGCTTCTTCGAGATTAGAAAGGATACTTACTAGGTACATATTGTTTATATACTCATATTACGCTTTTGTACTTAATTGTACAGGATCTGAGGCAGGTACATCTGGTTACCAGTCTGGTGCATACTCTTGATCGTAGCCCGAGGTTCCACGGTAAGCTGCTCCCTTCCTATGCCGTTCAGCAGCACGATGGAGTCTCTCTTTACTTTTGGCTGTCTATTCTATTTCAGACAGTAAGATAGATTTATTCCTTTGTATATTCTACTAGATGCCCACATACTTGTGACACCAGGTCTTGGCACACACATTAGTGGACTATTATTTTTTTTTGGGATTGTGTAACTATTATGGCACGATGCTAATTATCGCTTGTTTTAATTTCAAACTTAGAGGTTGTGGTAACCGTTTTGGAAAAAGTAAAACTAGAACTTATTAATATTTCCGCGTTAGCTTGCCTGACAACGGTGTTGGGCACCATCATGACCTGAAGTGAAATTGGGTCGTGACAATTACAACGACTCAATTTTTTCTTTGTCGAGTCTTCCTAATAATATCATTTTAGAGTGACTTTTCTACATGATTGCATTTACTTGCATTTTTATCTTCACATTCAATATTTTTGAGAATTTGAGATTTGAGGAGATAGAGATGCTTCCTAAATGGTTCAAACAAGTTTCACCTTGAGAGTCACTCTGAAACAGTCATAAATGAAAGTTTAATTGCAAGAAATGATAAACATGGACATGAAAATTAAATTTTTGCTCTATGATGTTGACCTAAAGTATAGTTTTATCTTATTCATGAGTACTTTCACAATGAAAAAGTTACATTACTTGATATGTGTTAAATACTAAATAGGTGATCCTTGCAGCCATAAAAGTATAACTTTTCTTGGTTGTATGTCGTCAAAATAAGAGTCTAGCGGTCATGAGTCTCTTTGATTATGTTATTGGCTAATGTAGTATCTGGATATATGTACATGGTGACTGAACATATTGATTCTTTTGATAAATTGTTGACTTCATGATTAAATTCTTGAAGCTCAAATAAGAATTCACCACTTTATTGACTTACCAATTAGAATGTTTTCGATTTAGATCCAATGGACTTGGATATTTGGCCATATGTTGCAAGATCTGTCATAAAAATTGTGGAAGTGTTAAGTCCAGTTTAAGTTGTCATTGTCAATACGTGGGTTTGATGTTCTAAACGTCAATACCACACAAGAGGGGGTGATTTGTGTGGTACTCAATTTTTCGCTTAAACTGCTTCTGGAAGGACCTGGTTCTTCTAGGTGTACTTATTACTACTTGCGGAATTAAAAATACATAAAATAAAGAACACAGAGATTTTACGTGGAAAACACTTGGCTCAAAAGGTGAAAAAACCACGACCTACTACTCAGTATGATTTTCCCAAACTTCCACTAAAATAACTGAGCCAAAATTGCATTTACAAAACTCTTTGTAAACCTAAGGATTAACTCTAATCCCGTTGTGGCAACCAGCCTCTAACTGCTGCGACAACTTCAAGTTAACTCTAACTTGAATACTCAAAATACCTATTACAATTGCTTCTAGATAAAGCTGAAAGGTACAATATGAAACACCTACTACAATTGAACTAGAAATAAAGAAAGATACATAAAACTCTTTATGGAGCTGGTTCTTCAATCTAATTCGTGTAGCTTCTGGTTTGCACACTTGAATCACACACGAACTGCTTGCAAAAAGCCTTGCTATTTTGCTCCCAATTCACGTTTAACTTCTGCGTTTTTGTGCAACACATGTAATGTGAGAACCTGCAATTTATAGAGTTAGTAGATGAAGAAATAACTAGAGTTCTGATGCAACTCTTCCTTGGTGGAAGAGTTCTAGTTGATTTCAACTTCTAACTCCTTCCCTATCTTGGATAGTGTTCTCTTTGATTAAGGACTCCTTCTCCTTATCAATTATGCAACCTTTTCGATCAGGAGATATTAAATACACCAAGTTAAGCTTATCTCCTTCACGTGCATCCCACATACTTGAATCTGCCCGTTTTTGTGAACCTGAAGGATGGACCACTGGATGGACCTGGTTCATGTCTGAGTTCCTTTGTTAGTCTTCAAAACTAACCTTTACTTGGGCCAACAAATTCCCCCTTTTTGATGATGACAAACACTGTGCTTTTCATACACTTAGGCCCTGCCAGAACTCAGCTCAAACATCAACACAATGTTAGAAATATTTTTCCTTTATATCACTTATCATCAAGGACCAGGTACATTAGGTTATAAACATCACTGTTCAAAGTGTAAACATCACTTGTTTAAAGCACAACCTTTTTCCCCCTTTGGGCATCATCGAAAAGTTGCATAAAAAATGTGAGATAACCAGATTTTAAAGCTTACTCATGGCCATTGGGGCTACTTCAAATGCAAACATGGATTAATCATCATAGATCAAACTAAGAATTTCAACCATCAAAGAAATATAAACAAACAGTAAGAGCAAAAACAGTGAATTTCATTGATGATTGATAAGATTCTACCACAAAGCATAAGAAGAAATAAAAATACTGAAAACATGAGCAAAAGAAACAAAACGTCCCAAAGTGGGGCACTGGTTGATCTACACTAGGCTGGGATTTAAGGCTTGCAAGAGGTAGGGGCTGGGTTATTTGCTTGGAGAAGTTTCAGCATGTCTTGAAGAATTCCATCATTCATCTCCTTTTCCCTTGCAAGTTCAGTTCTGAGAACATCTCTCTCAGATTCTACCTCAACCAATCGTGTCTTCGGCCTTGCTATCTCAATATCCTTTGCCTCACTCTCCTGTACCAAGACTCTGACTTTGCTATTGATAGGTGTCTTTTTAGATGAACCAGGTTCATTAGGAATGACATTGACTTCATAATCGCAAGCAAGCAGAGTATTAACCCCACTTCTTCATAGGTACCTTGAAATGTGCAAGCACAGTTGTGAGAATGAAACCATAGGGAATGGCATGAGTTTTGGTGCCATTGATAACCCTATCAGTAGGTCCAAGAGAGTTTCCTGTTCAGATGGAACAGGTTCATCTATATTTCTCAAGTTGAACCTACCCCTCAGCAGCTTCCCACTTCCCCCTGTTTTGCTCACACTCTCTTCTATTTCAGTAAATTCCTCTCACCAAACAACCATTGCACCAGTTTTTATTATACCAACAGGAGTGGGTGAAGAATCAGCCACTCTTGTCCCCTTTCCCCTCACAGTACTCCTAGCGCCCTTGCTCTCCTTTTTTTCATTTTTACCACCAACTTCTCCAGATTATGTAGACTCTATACCTGCTATACATCCTACAAATCTATTCTTCAAATTTGCAGCAATTTTAGAAATTGTCTCAAGAGAAACTTTAGAATCAGAAGATACTTGTTCAGTTTTGAAAGACCTACTTTCTTCCCCCTTAGTAGCAGACTTAAATGAATCTTCAGATTTCTAGGATTCTTCTTCCCTACCTGCTTGCAATTGCTTGTTTATTTTCTTGCTCTGCTCTCCTTTAGTGACAATCTTACGAGCCATTATCTTTACTCTACTTTTCTTAGAGATTGGTGTTGTAGAAGGTGTGGAAGTGGTTTTTTGTGGTGGCGATGAAGGATTTTCAGAGGTGTTCGACATATCTGGGCTAGGGTATGGAAGAGAAGAGAATTAGATTGTGTTTGGAAGATGAAAGAAGAATGACATTGGAGTGTATCCCTAGAATCTAGGTAATTCCATTCGGTTGGGACTCTTTTGAATGAGACTGGTTCACTTGTAACGGATAAGTCCAAAAGGAGTTTGGTATTTGGTAGGACTCTGCTCATGATCCAAATATAGTTATTTCAAATTATGCAGAGTGTAGAAAACATACCGTGTTATCTTGATGAACCAGGTTCTTCACTGAAAATTCTCCTGTGTAAGTCTAAATTTGCCAGAATAGAGAAAATGTCATTAGAGATTAATGAGTCATTTTAGAACATGGCACAAGAGTATACTATGGCAAGTATGAGACTGAGCAAGATTTAATCTAATTATACAATTTACTGACTTTCTAACCAAAATTTGTTTTTCAATTTTTTCTTTTTTCTTTTTTTTTTAACCTTGAACTGGTCATTTTAGGTGATCTTAATCATCCCTAATTCCAACCTGTTCCTCTCAAAGTGATATCTACTTAAGGCTTTTGTGAAGATGTCAGCAATTTGCTTGTCAGTAGCACACAACTCCACAGTGATCAAGCCTTTCTCATAGTTGTCCCTCAAAAAAATGGTGTCTAACATCTATGTGCTTAGTTCTCTTATGATGAACCGAATTCTTAGTCATACTAATAGCACTAGTGTTATCACAGAAAAATAGGGATGCAACCAACATCAATTCCAAAGTTTAGTAATGGTTGTTTGATCCACAACAATTGAGCACAATATGAAGCAGCAACAACATACTCAGCTTCAACAGTAGATAAGGCCATTGAATTTTGCTTTTTGGTAGCCCATGACACAAGACATGAACCAAGAAAGTGAGCCATACATGGGTTGCTCTTCCTATCAACTCGAAAACCTGAAATCGAGCACAAAGACCTACACTGCACACAATGTCAGGTCTGCTAGTAGTGAGATATAAAAGAGAACCAATCATTCCCCTATACAACTTCTGATCAACAGATAAACCAGGTTCATCTATAGCCAATTTTGTGGATGTTGCAATAGGAGTGTCAATTTCTTTGGATGTTCCTTCCTGGTTTTGTTACTGAGGAATAGTTTCATGGACAAGTTCCCTCGAGGTTTGAGGATCAGTTCCTCTCTAGTCAGTTCCCTCTGTCATGTTGCCTTGGGTAGAAGAACCTGTTGCATCACATGTTCCTCCTTCTGTTGCAGCTTCAGTCTGGGCTACGATATCATTTAAATTTCTTACCAGCCCAATTGTTTCTTCTTCATGTTCCAGCTTATCAGAAAGAAAGTTAGTTTTAAATAACATATACATTTTTTCTACACACATAGTTCTTTTACTGTATATCTTATAAGCTTTACCATGTGAAGAATATCCCAAGAATACTCCCTCATCACTTCTGGGATCATACTTACCTAGGGAGTCTTTGCCATTATTGCGCGCAAAGCACTTGCATTTAAATGCCCGAAGATGGGATATATTTAGCTTTCTCCCTTTAAGTGACTCATAGGGAATCTTCTTAACAAGAGGTCTAGTCATGCAAATATTTATGATGTAGCATGCAACAAAATTGACACTCCTATTGCAACATCCACAAACCTCGAGGAACTCACATGTCTGTTACCACCTCTGCTTAATATTCTCATTGGACCACAGAGATCCATATGGACCAGTTCCATCGTTCTGGTGGTACTTACCACTTTCTTGTATTTAAAAGAGGATCTTACCTGCTTCCCCCTTGCACAAGCCTCACAAACTTTGTCTTCCTTGAACTTGATGTTAGGCAGCCCTATCACCAGGTTTGGAGACTAATTTGTTGAGTTGACTCAGACTTGCATGTCCAAGTCTCTTGTGCCAAAGGAGGGGATCATTGTCCAACACACTTAAGCAAGTGAGTTCATTTTCTGAAAGTGTGGAGAAATCTACAATGCATGTATTGTTTACTCTTTTTCCCTGCAAAACAATCTTGTCAATGGTAAGATTAATCACAAAATATTTGGTAGTGGTGAATGCTACCAAGTTACCTTTATCACATAATTGTGATACACTGATTAGACTGTACTTTAGGCCATCTATCAAGTAGACATTCTCAATAGAGTGAGAGTCAGTATTACCTACCTTTTCAACCCCAATGATCTCACCTTTCTTCCCATTTCCAAAGGAGACATTACCTCCTTTGAGGTCCTCAAGTGAAAGGAACTGGTTCTTGCTTCCTGTCATATGCTTTGAACAGCCACTATCCATGAACCATATTTGGCTGCTCCCCTTCACTTGGACCCGCGAAAGGAAATCAAGGGTTAGTCGTAGGAACCCAAACTAGTTTGGGTCCCTTTCTATGGGCAAAAGGATGAATCAAATTCCTTCTTGCCCACCCAGGAAACTTACTTTTCTCTTGAATAAATTCTTTATTCTTTTGACTAGCCTTTTCTTTTGCAATACATTCACTTTTATAGTGATCAGTTTTACCACAGTGTGTGCAAATTTTATTCTCAGGAAGTGTGAGGTACTTGCTTTTGGGATCCCACTTAGGTGCAGGGGTCCCGTAGCCAAGTCCTCTCTTAGTGCTACTATGGTGTTCATGTAGCGATAAAAGTGCATCGGAGGACCTATTCCATTTACAGGTTCTATCTAGCTCGTGCTTGACCTTGTTTAGATCCTCCTTAAGGACTCTTTTCTGCTCATCTCTTTTGTACAACTCATCTTTTATTTTTCCTACATTTTCTTCTAAAGTGAGTTGTGTGTGATCAGATTTCTTTTTACCAGTTCCTAATTTCAATTTTAGATTTTTAGATTTAAGCTCTAGTACTGTGGTGTCAAGTTCATGAACCTGGTTCTTCAACTCAGCATTTTTACTATCACTTTCACTAGCCCTAAGTTCCAGGTTTTTGCACTTAGCTTTCAGAATCACACACTCCTTAGACAGTTGTTCCTTTTCATTGTTTATAACTTCAAATTCATCAATGAAATCTAGAAGTAATTTAGATAGACTTTCTTTAGACAAAAACTTAATCTTGTCTTTGAGATGAATTGTACTTACCTCAGATTCCTCATCGGATTCTCCAATTGCCATAAGTGCTTGTTCATCTTCATCTCCATCTTCTGAGTGATCATTTGAGCTTTCACCCCAAGCAGCAACCATAGCCTTTGTTAATCCTTTGTTCTTCTTGGGATGAACCTGTTCCTTCTTCCTGTTCCTTTGTTCAGCTCTTTCCTTCTTCCATTCAATTTCCCATTGAGGGAAATTTTTGATGTGGTGATCAGTCTTTCCACATTTGTAACACCCCTCATTGGTTTGTTTTTCAGGAACCCTTGGTTTGTTGTAGCTTCCACTTCTTGAAGGACCATTTCCTCTCATTAGGTACTTCTTGAAATCCTTTGTGATCATGGTCATTTCCTCCTCCTCTAGATCAGCACCTTCAGTGATTCTGAATGCCATGCTCCTTTCCTTCTTGGGTGCATCCATATTCATGGTTTGCCTTCTGAGTTCATAGGCAGTGAGATTTCCAATTAGCTCATCCAACTTAAGAGTGGCAATGTTCTTTGATTCCTGAATAGCTGTGATTTTGCTTTCCCAAGAGATTGGCAGTACCCTTGTCAAAATCTTCTCAACTTTGTCTTCTTCAAGAAAAACCCTTCCAAGAGACATAAGTTCATTTGTCAGTATAGTGAACCTTGTATACATCTCTTGGATGATTTCCCTTCCTTCATGGTGAAATTCTCATATTGAGAATATAGCAGTGTTCCTCTTGGTCTCTTTACTTGAGGAGTTCCTTCATGAGCCACTTGTAAAGTGTCCCATATCTCCTTAGCAGTGGTATAACTTTGAATTCTACTGTACTCGTCTGGACCAAGTCCACACACAAGCCATTTCTTGGCCTTTGCATTCTTTTCCCACTTCCTCAAGTCCTCATTATTCCAGTCAACTCTTGTTTTTGGCACATCTACTCCTTCAGAATTCTTCTTCATGGTAGCAAGGGACCATCAGTGACAATGTCCTATAACTGATAGTCTTCTCCGATGATGTGATCTCTCATCCTGTTTTTCCACCAAGAGTAGTACTGCCCATTAAAGAGTGGAGGTCTATCAGTGGATTGCCCTTCCCAGTTTCCAGGTGGTGCACTCATCTTGATATGTTCCTAAGGTGTTAGCCTCTTCAAGGATAACCTGCTCTGATACCAATTGATGTTCTAAACGTCAATACCACACAAGAGGGGGGGGTGATTTGTGTGGTACTCAATTTTTCGCTTAAACTGCTTCTGGAAGGACCTGGTTCTTCTAGGTGTACTTATTACTACTGTTTGCGGAATTAAAAGTACATAAAATAAAGAACACAGAGATTTTACGTGGAAAACACCTGGCTCAAAAGGTGAAAAAACCACGACCTACTACTCAGTAGGATTTTCCCAAACTTCCACTAAAATCACTGAGCCAAAACTGCATTTACAAAACTCTTTGTAAACCGAAGGATTAACTCTAATCCCGTTGTGGCAACCAGCCTCTAACTGCTGCGACAACTTTAAGTTAACTCTAACTTGAATACTCAAAATATCTATTACAATTGCTTGTAGATAAAGCTGAAAGGTACAATATGAAACATCTACTACAATTGAACTAGAAATAAAGAAAGATACATAAAACTCTTTATGGAGCTGGTTCTTCAATCTAATTCATGTAGCTTCTGGTTTGCACACTTGAATCACACACGAACTGCTTGCAAAAAGCCTTGCTATTTTGCTCCCAATTCACGTTTAACTTCTGCGTTTTTGTGCAACACATGTAATGTGAGAACATCCTGCAATTTACAGAGTTAGTAGATGAAGAAATAACTAGAGTTCTGATGCAACTCTTCCTTGGTGGAAGAGTTCTAGTTGATTTCAACTTCTAACTCCTTCCCTATCTTGGATAGTGTTCTCTTTGATTAAGGACTCCTTCTCCTTATCAATTATGCAACCTTTTCGATCAGGAGATATTAAATACACCAAGTTAAGCTTATCTCCTTCACGTGCAACCCACATGCTTGAATCTGCCCGTTTTTGTGAACCTGAGGGATGGACCACTGGATGGACCTGGTTCATGTCTGAGTTCCTTTGTTAGTCTTCAAAACTAACCTTTACTTGGGCCAACAGGGTTCTTTTTTTCAGAGCATAAAATATGATTTGTCGTCGTTCACTATCATTCAGATTGATTTCCTAAGTTCAAGTATAGTGATGTAGCTTGAATGGTTGTTTCTATGATTGATAATTGCTTCGTTCTGTGTCTTCCCTTAGCATCAGACTTTTTCGGTTTTTGCATATCAATGTTTGAGACGTTTGATTTACACGCACTGAACTTTTTAAGTTTTAATGTCTTCACGTTTGAGAGTTAGAGTTTACATCACTTTGTAAACAAAGAATATTTGAAACATTTGAAGTCATTTTACGGTCCAAGTTTTAAGGATCATGCTTAGTTATTATCTCCTGGTAATGGTTGTATGTTGGTTGAAATTAAGCAATGACCAATCATATTAGAATATGCATCTACAAAATCATCAATATTTTGAATGATATGTGTTATTCCTGACTTGAACCAATTCAAGGATTGAAAAGAAAAAAGAAATTGTCAGATGCCCAAAAATGTGAAATGTCGGGCCCATGCAATTCACAAGCTAAATCTATCTAGTATTTATATAGAAGATCCAAGCTGGTCGACCAAGGGTAGAAATGACATTTTGCAACAGAGTAAAAATGATATTTCTACTATAACTGATTTTAGCAAACCACTTATGCTTTTTGATGTGTAAAACGATGCATCCTTTCTCTTATTCTCTTCATTTGTGTTTCTTGCTTGTTTAAATTTCTTTTGAATGTGCTTCAATTTATTTAGGTATTTCTTAAAGCTAAATTGTATCTATTTTGTGGGAATTTAGGTTTAAAGATAAGAGATGTAGTAATTGTTGTATTTTGTTTCCCATATCTTTTTAATGTGATATTCATTATCTTTTCTTTTTCCCTGCTAATGAATAGGACAGTTGCTGGAAAAACAAAGGGGCTTTCTTTAAGTGCTTTACAGAGTGATTATGTGTCGCAGCTTCTTTATATGCCACCTTTGTTATTGCTTGTGCTTTCCTTGGTGATGGGTCTGTCTTCTTTAAATATTTTTGCATATTTTGTAAAAGAAACATTTCTTTATATTATTTTATGTGTACTAATATTTGTGTCACGATCCAAAATCTCAAACCGTCATGACGGCGCCTATTACACTTGCTAGAGAAGCCGGACATAACAATAAAGATCTAAAATAACGAAATTTACAGAATAAGATTGGAATCTCAATATAACAAAATACAGCTAATACATGATAAATCCCCCAGAGGCTGGTAAATACAGAACCATGAGCTCTAACTGTCACAAACCAAGTTCTCCCTCCATGAACTGTCGTGACGGTACCTAGTCTCTACGACTAGATAAGCCTAACAATTAGTGGAAAAGAATTTAAAAGTACAAAACTAGCCAACTAACAGGTAAATATAAATAAAGTGCTTAAAATACTGCTCGGCATATACAATAATAACACTCTCGGCCAATAATAACACTCCCAAAACTCGGAATCTCATGAATCACAAGCTAAAGAAAATACATAGTGTTCTAACTCCAGAATTCTAAACGAAAGAAAATACAAGAAGTTTATAACTAAAGGGAGAATATAGAGGGACTTCTAGGTCTGCGGACGCGGAAGATATACCTCGAAGTCTCTGGATTGCCTTGCCTCACGGATAGTATGGTTGAGCAGAAGAACCTTAACCTGCACACGAAAAACATGTGCAGGAAAGGGCATGAGTACACCACGGCGGTACCCAGTAAGCGCCAAGCCTAACCTCGGTCGAGTAGTAACGAGATCAGGTCAGGGCCCTACTGGTTTTATATATATATATATATATATATATATATATATATATATATATATATATATATATATATATATATATATATGGTAAACAGTATGAAATGAGATAGTATAATTGAAATATTAACAACCAATAAAGATGAAATCACAGAAAGAGATAACCTAGTACATAGAGATATCAACAGGGGATCTCCCGGGATAACGTCCCGTAGTCCCAAATGTAAATGTGCAGAGGATCTCCCGGGATACCGTCCCGTAGTCCAAATAGTAAATGTGTAGGGGGCTCTTCCGGAATACCGATCCGTAGTCCCAAAATAAATATCCAGTAAGGGGGGGATCTCCCAGGATACCATCCCGTAGTCCCAAAGTAAACATGCAAGGGGATCTCCCGGGATTTTGTTCCGTAGTCCCAAAGTAAATACACAACAGTCACAACAAGGAAATTTACAGTTCTATACAAGTTCGTATCAAGAAAACAGGTAATTCTACCTTAAACATGCTACACAGAATTCAAGTAAAACAGTTAAAGCAATTAAGACAATTAATTCACGTAAGCATGCTTTCCTACGCTAAACAGGAGGCTTCAAATACTAGTATTGCTCAATTAAAGGAAAAATACAGATATTTACTTAATGAAAATGGGATTTTCAACAATTAGCACGTGTATGCACTAGTCACCTCACGTACACGGCATTCATATAACAACAGTACCAAATCCTAAGGGGAGTTTCCCCCATACAAAGTTAGGCAAGCCACTTACCTCAAACCAAGCTCAAATCAAATCCGAAATCACGCTCTTGCTACGAGTATCCAACTCCGAGTGGCCCAAATCTAATCAAATCAATTTCTTAACGTAAATATAACTGCAAACAACTAATTTAGCTAATGAAATCGAAGCTAAGGCAAGAAAATAGAAATACGCCCAAAAATCCTCCCCCGACCCACGTCTCGGAATCGGGTAAAGGTTAAAAAATATGAACACCCATTCACTCACGAGTCTAACCATACCAAATTCACTCAAATCCAATACTAAAATCTCGATCAAAATCCCAAAATTCGGCCTAAGAACTTTTCTCAATTTTCGCAATTTTCACCCCAAATCCGAAATCAAATAATGAAATTAAGCTTAGATTAATGGGATATAATCAAAAAGGAGTTAGGAATCATTACCCACAAACTTTCTCCGAAAATCTCTCCAAATTTAACCATCCTACCGAGCTCTCAATCCAATTTTGAGTTATGAACTCAAACCCTCATTTTTGGATTTAAATTCTGCCCAGATGCGTTGTTCTTCGCGAACGCGAGACTGTCATCGCGAACGTGATGTGAAAAATCCTATTGGCCCAAATTCCTCTTTCGCGAACGCGAGGACCATGTCACGAACGCGTAGCTTACACTGGCGTACCCTTCGCGAACGCGAGGACCAGGTCGCGAACGCATAGGCTAAAGGATCCACACCTTCGCGAACGCGGAAGCATCATCAAGAACGCGAAGTACAACTTAGCTGCCTCTGTCGGATGCTCTTCACGAACACGAGACCCCTCTTGCGAACGCCATGAAGGGTTTCTCTTCAACAAAACACCAGAAAATCTGCCACTTCTCTAAGTCCAAAAATGACTCGTTGAGCATCCGAAACACACCCAAGGCCCCCGGGACCTCAACCAAATATACCAACCAATCCTAAAACACCATACGGACTTAGTCGAGCCCTCAAATCACATCAAACAATGCCAAAGCCACGAATCACCTTCAATCCAAACGTAATGAACTTGAAATTTCAAAATTCTACAACTGATGTCGAAACCAACCAAATCACGTCCGATTGACCCCAAATTTTGCATACAAGTCATATTCAACACTACGGACCTATTCCAACTTCCGGAATCGAATTTCGACCCCGATATCAAAATTACTACTCTCGGCCCGAAACTCCAAAATTCAATTTTCGGCATTTCAAGCCTAAATAAGCTACGAACCTCAAAAAACAATCCGGACACGCCCCTAAGCCCAAAATAACCCAACGGAGCTAATGGAATCGAAGGAGTTCCCTTCTGGACCCGTCTTCAAACTGCTCCGACTATGGTCCAATTTCTAAGACTTAGACTCTCAATTAGGGACTAAGTGTCCCAAAATACTCCGAAACTCAAAACGAATCCTCCCGGCAAATCAAAATAGCAGAAATAAACACGGGGAAAGTAGTTAATAGGGGATCGGGGCATTAATTCTCAAAGTGACCCGCCGGGTCGTTACATCCTCCCTCTCTTAAAACATTCGTTTGTCCTCGAACGAGCATAGAGACATACCTGAAGTGGTGAAAAGATGAGGGTAACAGCTGCGCATATCCTACTCGGTCTCCCAAGTCGCCTCTTCGACCGGCTGAACTCGCCACTGAACCTTTACTGATGCAATGCTCTTTGACCTCAGCAATCGAACCTGCCTGTCCAGTATATCCACTGGCTCCTCAACAAAAGATATATCCTTGTCCAACTGGACTGAACTGAAATCCAACACGTGCGACGGATCGCCGTGATACCTCCGAAGCATCGAAACATGAAATACCTGATGAACTCCTGCCAAGCTGGTAGGTAAGGCAAGCTCATAAGCAACCTCCCCAACTCATTGCAATACCTCGAAGGGGCCAATAAACCTTGGGCTCAATTTGTCCTTCTTCCCAAATCTCATAACGCCCTTCATAGGCGAAACCCGAAGCAAGACCCGCTCTTCAACCATAAATGAAACATTGCGAACCTTCCGGTCCGCATAACTCTTCTGTCTGGACTGGGCTGTGCGAAGTCTATCCTGAATCACCTTAACCTTCTCCAAAGCGTCCTGAACCAAGTCTGTGCCCAATAATCTAGCCTCGCCCGGCTCGAACCAACCCGCCCGGGATCTACACCGCCTACCATACAGAGCCTCATACGGTGCAATCTGAATACTGGACTGGTAACTATTGTTGTAGGCAAACTCCGCAAGTAGTAAGAACTGATCCCAAGAACCTCCAAACTCCATCACACACGAACGAAGCATATCCTCAAGAATCTGAATAGTGTGCTCGTCCTGTCCGTCCGTCTGGGGGTGAAATGTTGTGCTCAACTCAACCCGAATACCCAACCCATGCTGTACAGCCCTCCAGAACCGTGATGTGAACTGAGTACCTCTATCTGAAATGATGGAAACTGGAATACCATGCAGACGAACAATCTCCCAGATATAAATCTCCGCCAACCGCTCCGAAGAATAGGTGGTACACACAGGAATGAAGTGTGCGGACTTGGTCAGCCGATCCACAATCACCCAAATGGCGTCGGACTTCCTCAAAGTCCATGGAAGTCCAACTACGAAGTCCATGGTGATCCGCTCCCACTTCCACTCCGGAATCTCTATCTGCTGAAGCAAGCCACCCAGTCTCCGGTGCTCATACTTCACCTGCTGACAATTTAGGCACCGAGCTACAAACCCAACTATATCCTTCTTCATCCTCCTCCACCAATAGTGCTGCCTCAAATCCTGGTACATCTTCCCAGCACCCGGATGGATGGAATAACGCGAACTGTGGGCCTCCTCCAAAATCAACTCTCGAAGCCCATCAACATTCGGTACACATATCCGACCCTGCATCCTCAATACCCCATCATCACCAATGGTCACATCTCTGGCATCACCATGCAGAACATTATCCTTGAGGACAACCAAATGAGGGTCATCATACGGACGCTCCCTAATATGATCAAACAAGGAAGACCGAGAAACCACACAAGCTAGGACTCGACTGGGCTCCGAAATATCCAACCTCACAAACTAGCTGGCTAAGGCTTAAACATCCATCGCCATGGGCCTCTCTGCTGCTAGTAGATAAGCCAAACTTTCTGTCCGGCGACTCAATGCATTGGCTACCACATTGGCCTTTCCCGGATGGTACAATATAGTGATGTCATAATCCTTAAGCAGCTCTAACCACCTCCTCTGACGCAAATTAAGGTCCTTCTGCTTGAACAGGTGCTGCAAACTCCGATGATCAGTATAGATCTCACAAGGAACACCGTACAAACAATGGCGCCAGATCTTCAAGGCGTGAACAATAGCAGCTAACTCAAGATCATGGACAGGATAATTCTTCTCATGCACCTTCAGCTGTCTGGACATGTAGGCAATCACCCTACCGTCCTGCATCAATACCACCCCAAGGCCAATCCTCGAGGCATCACAATAGACATTATAAGACCCCGAACCTGTAGGCAATATCAATACTGGGGCTGTGGTCAAAGCTGTCTTGAGCTTCTTAAAGCTCTCCTCGCACTCCTCCGTCCACCTGAACGGAGCACCCTTCTGGGTCATCCTGGTCATAGGTGTTGCAATAGATGAAAATCCCTCAACAAATCGACGGTAATATCCCGCCAAGCCAAGAAAACTACAGATCTCTGTAGCTGAGGATGGTCTGGGCCAACTCTGGACTACTTCCACTTTCTTCGGATCCACCTTGATCCCTTCACTCGATACTACGTGGCCCAAGAATGCCATGGAATCCAACCAGAACTCTCATTTCGAGAACTTTGCATATAATTTCTTTTCTCTCAAAGTCTGAAGCACTGTCCTCAGGTGCTACTCATGATCTTCCCGACTCCGGGAGTATACCAGAATGTCATCAATAAAGACAATAACGAACGAGCCAAGATATGGCCGGAATACACTGTGCATCAAATGCATAAATGCTGCCGGGGCATTGGTCTGCCCAAATGACATAACAAGGAACTCGTAATGACCATACCGAGTCCTGAATAAAGTCTTCGGGATATCTGGCTCCCTAATCTTCAACTGATGATAGCCTGAACGCAAGTCAATCTTAGAAAACACTCAAGCACCCTGTAACTGATCAAACAGGTCATCAATACGTGGCAAAGGATACCGGTTCTTCATTGTAACTTTGTTCAACTAGCGATAATCAATGCACATACGCATAGAACCATCCTTCTTCTTCACAAACAAGACAGGAGCACCCACGGTGACATACTGGGCCGAATAAAGCCCTTATCAAGCAATTCCTATAACTGTTCCTTCAACTCCTTCAACTCAGGAGAAGCCATACGGTAAGGAGGAATAGAGATGGACTGAGTGTCTAGCAACAAATCAATGCCAAAATCAATATCTCTGTTGGGAGACATGCCCGAAAGATCCGCTGGAAACACATCAGAGAAATTCTGCACTACTGGGACTGAATCAACTGTAGGGGTATCATACTGACATCTCTCACATAAGCTAGAAATGCATCACACCCCTTCTCAACCATTCGCTGAGCTTTAAGAAATGAAATAACTCTACTGGAAGTGTGATCTAAGGTACGCCTCCACTATACTCGCGGTATATCTAGCATAGCCAGTGCCACGATTTTGGTGCGACAATCAAGAATAGAATAATGGGGCGACAACCAGTCCATGCCCAAGATAACATCAAAATCTACCATGCTGAGCAATATTAATAAATTGGCTCTGGTCTCAAAACCACTAAGAGAAATCAAACACGACCGATAAATGTGGTCCACAACAAGAGAATCTCCCACATGAGTAGAAACATAAATAGGGGAACTCAAAGAATCCTGAGATACGCTCAAATACAGGGCAAATAAGAGGACACATAAGAATAAGTGGAGCCTCGATCGAATAGAACCGATGCATCTCTATGACAGACCGGAACAATACCTGTGATGACATAATCAGAGGCGATAGCCTCAGTACGGGCAGGAAAAGCATAGTATCTGGCCTGGCCTCCCCCTCTAAGGCGACCTCTACCTACCCGACCTCCACCTCTAGCTGGTTGAGCAGGTGGGGTAGCAACTGGTGCTGTAATCATAGCCTGGTAACTCTGCGAAGCACGCTGTGGCTGAGAAGTCTGTGGAGGTGCACCCCTCCTAAGTCTAGGGCAATCCCTCACCATATGGCATGTGTCGCCACACTCAAAATAAGCTCTAGGAGGATGTGGCGGCTGTGACTGGCTCGGGCCAGGTTTGCTGGACTAACCACTGAAAGCACCCCACGCAGGAGGCGCACTAGATACTGGAGGTGCATAATAAGGCTCCTGAGGTCTAGGAAGAGCTGGAATACCACTAGCTGCTGGAAGAGCTGAATGAATGGGGCGACTCATATAACCCGTACCATGACGAACTGCAGCTGGAGCACGGGCACCAGAATAATGGACCAACTCTCGAGACCTCTTGGCCTTTCTCTCCTCTCTATCTTGAGCAAGCATGCCCTCTACTCTCCTAGCAATGCTCACCACTTGCTGATAAGCAATATCCATATCCAACTCCCGGGCCATGCTAGATATGATGCTGGGAATAAGCCCTCAATAAACCAGCAATCTCTCTCACGAACCGTAGAAACCAGGGCCGGTGCATGCCTAGCCAAGTTACTGAAATGGACAGCATACTCCGAAATAGCCATACAACCCTAGAGAAAATGCTCAAACTCCGCGTGCCATGCGTCCCTGAGGCTCTGAGGGACATACTCCCTCAAAAAAATATCTGAAAACTGGGACCATGAAAGGGAAGCTGCCTCAGCTGGACTGTCCAGCTCAAAAGTACGCCATCACTGATAGGCTGGTCCTCGAAGCTGGAAGGCAGTGAAAGAAACACCACTCGACCCTGATATGCCCATAGTGCGGAGCATACGGTGGCACTCCTCCAGAAATCCCTGAGCATCCTTTGATGCTAGACCACTGAATGTAGGAGGCTGGTACTTCTTGAACCTCTCAAGCCTCCGCTGCTCCTCCTTTGAAGCTACTGCCCTATCATCGGGCTGAACTGGGGCTACAGGCGGTACCGGTATAACCTCTGGGATCTGATCAACCTGAACCCGCTACTTTGGGGTGCGGGCGGCGGGAGTCTGTGCTCTTCCCCCGACCTGAGATGTGGTTGCAGCAAGGGGAATCAACCCTGCCTGAGCTAGGGTGGTGTACATGCTCATGAACTGTGCATGGGTCTCTTGGAGAGCTGGAGTAGTAGTAGCAGTAGGCGTATCAGGCGCCCGGGCTCTGGCTGGAGCTGCTAATGGCTCCTCTGAAGCAGCTCGCGTGGGTGCTTTGGCTGCACCACGTGCGCGTCCTCGGCCTCTACCCTGGCCCCGACCTTTGGCGGCTCTAGCAGGGGCGCGGGTGTCTGATCATCTCTGGTAACACATGTCCTCACCATCTGTGAGAGAATAGAAGACAGAGGTTTAGAATTTTGATATCAATAATCTCGCATGACAAGGAATCAAATGAAGTGGAATTTTCCTAACAGTTACATAGCCTCTCGAAGATAAGTGCAGATGTCTCTGTACCGATCCGCGAGACTCTAATAAATCGGCTTGTGATTCATGACTCCTATGAACCTAGAGCTTTGATACCAACTTTTCACGACCGAAGTTCTCCCTTCATAAACTGTCGTGACGGCACCTAGTCTTTACGACTACATAAGCCGAACAATTACCCGAAAAGAATTTAAAGGTACAAAACTATCCAACTAACAGGTAAATAAAAATAAAGTTCTTAAAATGCCGCTCGGCATATACAATAATAACACTCTTGGCCAATAATAACACTCCCAAAAACCGGAATCTCATGAATCACAAGCTAAAGAAAGTACATAGTGTTCTAACTCTAGAAGTCTAAACGAAAGAAAATACAAGAAGTCTATTACTAAAGGGAGAATAGAGAGGGACTTCTAGGTTTGCGGACGCAGCAGATATACGTCGAAGTCTTTAGATCGCCTCGCCTCACAGATAGTATGGTTGAGCAGAAGAACATGGATCTGCACACGAAAAACATGTGCAGGAAAGGGCATGAGTACACCACAGCGGTACCAGTAAGTGCCAAGCCTAACCTCGATCGAGTAGTGACGGATCAGGTCAGGGCCCTACTGGTTATATATATATAATGTAAACAGTATGAAATGTGATAGTATAATTGAAATACTAACAGTTAATAAAGATGAAATCACAGAAAGAGATAACCCAGTACACAAAGATATCTATAGGCGATCTCCCGGGATAACGTCCTGCAGTCCTAAACGTAAATGTGCAGAGGATCTCCCAGGATACCGTCCCGTAGTCCAAATCGTAAATGTACAGGGGGATCTCCCGGAATACCAATCCGTAGTCCCAAAATAAATATCCAGTACAGGGGGGTCTCCCAGGATACCGTCCCGTAGTCCCAAAGTAAACGTGCAAGGGGATCTCCCGGAATTTTGTTCCGTAGTCCCTAAGAAAATACACAACAGTATCAACAAGGAAATTTACAGTTCTATACAAGTTCGTATCAAGAAAATGATTAATTCTACCCTAAACATGCTACATAGAATTCAAGTAAAACAGTTAAAGCAGTTAAGACAATTAATTCACGTAAGCATGCTTTCCTAAGCTAAACAGGAGGCTTCAAATACTAGTATTGCTCAATTAAAGGAAAAACACAGACATATACTTAATTAAAATGGGATATTTAACAATTAGCACGTGTATGCACTCGTCACCTCACGTACATGGCATTCATATAACAACAGTACCAAAATCCTAAGGGGAGTTTCCCCCACACAAGGTTAGGCAAGCCACTTACCTCAAACCAAGCTCAAATCAAATCCGAAATCACGCTCTTGCCACGAGTATCCAACTCCGAGTGGCCCAAATCTAATCAAATCAATTTCTTAACGTAAATATAACTACAAACAACTAATTTAGCTAATGAAATCAAAGCTAAGGCAAGAAAATAGAAAAACGCCCAAAAATCCTCCCCGGGCCCACGTCTCGAAATCGGGTAAAGGTCACAAAATATGAATACCCATTCACTCACGAGTCTAACCATACAAAATTCACTCAAATCCAATACCAAAATCTCGATCAAAATCCCAAAATTCGGCCTAAGAACTTTTCTCAATTTTTCCCAATTTTTCACCCTAAATCCGAAATTAAATGATAAAATTAAGCTTAAGATTAATGGGATATAATCAAAAAGGGGTTAGGAATCATTACCCACAAACTTCCTCCGAGAAATCTCTCCAAATTTAGCCATCATACCGAGCTCTCAATCCAATTTTTGAGTTATGAACTCAAACTCTCGTTTTTGAATTTTAAATTCTGCCCAGATGCGTTCTTCTTCGCGAACGCGAGAGTACCAACGCGAACGTGATGTAAAAAAACCTACTGGCCCAAATTCCTCTTTCGCAAACGCGAGGACCATGTCGCGAACACGTAGCTTACACTGGCGGACCCTTCGAACGTGAAGACCAGGTCGCGAACGCGTAGGCTAAAGGATTCACACCTTCGCGAACGCGGGAGCATCATCACGAACGCGAAGTACAACTTAGCTGCCTCTCCCGGATGCTCTTCGTGAATGCGAGACCCCTCTCGCGAATGTGATGAAGGATTTCTCTGCAACAAAACACCATAAAATCTGCCACTTCTCTAAGTCCAAAAATGACCCGTTGAGCATCCGAAACACACCCGAGGCCCCCGGGACCTCAACCAAATATACCAACCAATCCTAAAACACCATACGGACTTATACGAGCCCTCAAATCACATCAAAAAACGCTAAAACCACGAATCACCCTCCAATCCAAACTTAATGAACTTGAAATTTTAAAATTCTACAACTGATGCCGAAACCAACCAAATCACGTCCGATTGACCCCAAATTTTGCACACAAGTCATATTCAACACTACGGACCTAGTCCAACTTCCGGAATCAGATTCTTACCCCGATATCAAAATTTCCACTATCGGCCCGAAACTCCAAAAATTCAACTTTGGGCATTTCAAGCCTAAATAAGCTACGGACCTCCAAAACACAATTCGGACACGCCCCTAAGCCCGAAATCACCCGACGGACCTAACGGAATAGACGGAATCCCTTTCGGACCCGTATTCACACTGCTCCGACTACGGTCCAATTTCTAAGACTTAGACTCTCATTTAGGGACTAAGTGTCCCAAAATACTCCGAAACTCAAAACGAATCATCCTGACAAATCACAATAGTAGAAATAAACACGGGGAAAGCAGTTAATAGGGGATCGGGGCGTTAATTCTCAAAATGACCGGTCGGGTCGTTACACTAACACAGAAATACAAGTCTGAAATGAGCAATTACAATATTGTCTGAAATAAAGTCAATAGTACATAAGAAAAGAGACGCCAAAACTACAGTCACGAATGCAGCTCTACCTCGCATCTCGAAGCTCAGCTCAACAAGCAAATCTGCTACTGATAACTAGTCCTTACACCTAGATACGCACAATTAAGTGCAGAGTGTAGTATGAGTACAACCGACCCAATGTACTCAATAAGTATCATAACTAACGTCGGCGAGGTAAAATAAGTGAGAATTATAAATTATAGTTGTTATAACATGTACAGTTTCATCAATTCAATAAGTACAAAACAATAATGTGACAAAACATAAAGCGCATAAGGATCAATGTCACGACCCAAAATTCTGCCTTAGGCGTCGTGATGGCACCTAGTCTCTAAGACTAGGTAAGCCGATTACTTACAATAATTAAGCCAATTAAACCATGATATTTTAAATCGGAGATTTATATAAATACCGATATAAATGTGAATAAGCCTAGGCGACAATAATCACTACAACCTCCCAAGACTAGGTAATACAGAGTCACGAACTCTAGCTGAATACATGGAAAGATCTCAAAAATTGAAATACACTACTGTTCGAATATCAAGTTGACAGTACAATAAAAGGAAAGGACTCCAAGGGATTGCGACGACCAAGCAGCTCTACCTTGAATCCTCACGATCGATAAGCTAACTCTTCTTGAGTCCGATATCACCAATACTTGGATCTGCACAACAAAATATGTAGAAGTGTAGTATGAGTACACCACGATTGGTACCAATAAGTATCAAGACTAACCTCAGTGGAGTAGTGACGAGGTACAATTCAAGACACCTACTAGTCAAAATAACCTGTGTGGTATAAAAGTATAAAGCTAATAATGAAAGCATAAATCAGTATATGGCAATAAGTATTAACATATAATATAAATAGTAAAGTAATAAGAACACCGTTAAAGTACCTGCGAGACCATATGAGGGAACAAGTGACAATTAACTAATCAAGCTGTTGTAACACAAGTCTCACAACGAATTACTCCGAGATACATTATCTCATAATCATAAGTCATGAGTCTCAAACCATAATCATATGCTCACGGCACCTTGTGCCCATGTATAATCACAACTGCACGGACAACTCACGTACCAATATCCCAATCCGTCCGGCATGATCACAGGCTCAACAATCACAATCTGCCCGGTATGGTCACAGGGTCAATATAACAATCCACCCGATATGGCCACAGGCTCAATATCACAATCCGCCGGCATGGTCACAGGATCAATATCAACATGAAAGCGTATAATACAAGAATACATGGGCATGATCAATAAATGTTAAGTTTCATACTCGTGAACTGGTATAAGTGGCATGCTACATTGTATGCTTGTGCGAGTGTACTATTACAGCCCAAGCCAACAAGTAATATCAAATATATTGAGTATCAACACAACAAGTGACGAATATCATCAACAAAATTCCCCCTGGCCATCACACATCATCCCTGACACTGCCACCCTACGTATCACTTCGTGTTGACAATATCATTAGCCACCCGTATCACTCCGATAGCCACCTGTATCACTCCGCACAATAGCCACTCTTATCGCGCTGCCTGGACAATAACACAATAGCCACCCGTATCCACTTCGCACAATTAACGACTATGAGATGCAACGCATAACAATAACAATGAAATGTCACCCTAATGCTCTGTATAACAACAACCAATCCACACAACAATTCACATGTCCTAACATCACAACAACACGACATATCAACTTGTACCACAAGTGCCCATAGGCCACAACCTTTCTAAAAGAATCAACAAATAGCACACGGCTCAAACACAATGTGTATAGAATCTCAATAACAACAAAATGAACGGAAAAAGTAACTCAACAATGAACAATTCCCCCTTTAAACACAACTTCAATTAAAATAGATTAATGACTTTCAATAACTTCAACTTCAGTTACTTGATTAAGGATAAACTCGATAATAAAGGTATTTCCATGAAATGGCAAACTTTAAATTATAGCATATGAAATAGGCTAACAATGAGAGAGATGGCATGAACTAGCGATTACATCTAAATGCACAAGAATAAGCCGACAAAAGGATATCATGTGACAAAAATTTCAATTAAGAGTAACTCAATAATATAAGAAGTCACATAATGATAAAAGAGGTAACAACTTCAAATAAAGCATATAAGAGTAAAATTGACAAGTAAAGGATGTGCCATGTAACAACAACTTCAAATAAAGCATGTGAAAGTAATCATGACAAATAAAATATATAACATGTGCTAACAATTCCAAATAAATACACGAAAGAAGCCTAAGAGTCTAAATTGGTCAATTTCCATATATAAGCCCGAATACGCACTCGTCATATCGCGTACACGGCTTTCACATACCACAAATAGCACAACGACTCAAAACCTAAGGGGTAGTTCACCCACACAAAGTTAGGCAAGATGCTTACCTCAAAGAAGCCAAATCAATACTCTAAAATGACCTTCTCGTGTGAAACAAACCTCCGGACGGCTCATATCTAGCCAAAATAACTTAATATCATAAATAAAAACCATATGAAACAATTCCAGATATAAAGCTTCGATATTTAATGAAAACTAAAAAGTCAACCCAAAAAGTCAACCCTAGTCCCGCACCTTAGAATACTACAAAACTCACAAAATCCGACAACCCATTCTATGCACGGTAAAGTCGGGGGGTTCAATTTCCCCGTCATTATGATGCCGCGCGAACATACTTCCCAAGGTTCGAGACTGGTGTCGAGGTTCACCTTCGAGGGCTGTCGATGCTCGACCTCGGAGCCATGCAGACCAATGGCTATATCGGGAAAAAAGGGGGTTCCCAAGGAGCGCATCTGGATCCGACAAAGTCTGTCAGGCTAGTCTGAGCCCGCATCATGACTTCAACTAGCTGTCCCATCTCCATATCTTTGTAATAAATGTGTTTATACTATGATGGGATCCTCCCTTTCTATATAAAGGGGGTCCTTGCCATATTGTAGGTATATGTTGCTTCAGCTGCTTCACAAGAAATATAAAATAACATTCTCTCTGCTCTCTTACATATTCTCTTGATATATTTGCTTCCATTAATTATCTTCATTAGTGTTCATCATTTATTGCTTATCATTGGTCATAAAGAGCCTTCTTTGATTTTATCATAACTGTTAGTCATACCTCGATTACCTTCGATTGCCCACGGTCGAGCCCCGGAATCGACCTCGAGGCCCCGGATCGACGAGCTCGAGGCCCCCGATTGTCTAACTATCGATTTGATTATCATTTTATCCTTAACTCTTATTTCTCTTCTAAGTCTCCCATACATAGCATCAACTGCTTAACAACCGGCATAAAAATAGATCACGTATTTTTAGAGTCCATAATCAAATTTAATTATAATTACCATTTTCACGGTAAACAGATTGGCGCCCACCGTGGGGCTAAAAATAATAGTGATTATTTTCTTGCTGGTTCCATTACACAACGCAAGTTATCTTTTACACCTTTTCTTGTCCAAGATCTTCAATTTCAGGTTGAAATGCCTAGCTCAGTAAATAGAGTCGAAAATGACAATCTCGAGAACCACGGAGGGAATGGTATGGTTGTTTCGGGTGCTGGTATACCACCACAGGACCCTATGAACGCACCGGAGCCGACCTCCAAGGATACGACATCGCGCGATGCCCAATGCATTGACGCTGCTCCTCGCATTCACCGAAAAGTGCGCCGAAAAGTCCCACGGGAAACTCGGCAAAATCCAACCTGGGCAAAAAAAGAGATTCCTCGGCATATCGTTCATATGATTACTAGAGGGACCTACATTCCCCAAGGTCCCATCATCAAGCGGACAAAAATATCCACCTCAGAAGAAGGGCCGACCCGAGACCGCTTGGCAGAAGACACCCTCGCATTCAGCGAAGAGGATCTCGAGACCTTGGCAGAACCACACAACGATGCGCTGGTAATCTCATTTCTTTTACGCAACATTCGAGTTAAACGTGTGCTCGTGGATCCAGGCAGCTCGGCCAACATAATCAGGTCAGAGGTAGTAGAATAGCTTGGGCTGCTCGATCGAATCATACCCACCTCCCGGGTCCTCCACGCATTCAACATGACCGGTGAGGTAACAAAAGGAGAAATCACCCTCCCGGTCGACACGTCCGGCATGGTTCAGAACACCGAGTTCCAAGTCATCTGTGGCGACATGAGGTACAATGCATTGCTCGGTAGGCCATGGATACACAGCACAAGGGCAGTACCGTCAACTCTACACCAGATGATAGAATTTCCCACAAAAGATAGCATAACAACCATATATGGAGAACAGCAGGCGGCAAAAGAAATGTTCGCGGTTGGCCACGAGGCACCAACCCTCGCGCACCCAAACTCGGATGAGTCTAGGAGCATACAGACCCCCGAGGACGACGAAGAAGATTTCTTCGCTCCTCGAACTTTCATTGCCCCCAAAGAGTCGGATGCAATAAAATCTACGATCGAAGATCTGGAGCAGACTATTTTTATCGAACACCTTCCAGATCGTAAAGTATACCTGGGAACGGGATCAACCCTCGAACTCAGGAAAGAATTCATTCAATTTCTTATTAACAATCTCGACTGTTTTGCTTGGTCCCACTTAGATATGACAAGAATTTTTCCGGAAATAACCTCCCACAGACTGAGTGTCGACCCCAGGTTTAAACCGCTGAAACAGAAAAGGAGACCACAGTTCGAGGTAAAACACGCATTCATAAAGGAGGAGGTAACAAAACTTCTTAAAATAGGGTCCATCAGAGAGGTAAAGTACCCCGAATGGCTAGCCAACGTAGTAGTGGTACCCAAAAAGGGAAATAAGCTAAGAATGTGCATAGATTATAAAGACTTAAATAAGGCGTGTCCCAAGGATTCCTTCCTATTGCCTAACATCGATCGTCTGATCGATGCTACGACCGGCCAAAGACCCTCACCTTCTCGATGCCTACTCGGGGTATAATCAAATTCAGATGAACCCCGAGGAAAGGGAGAAGACTTCATTCATCACGAAATATGGTACCTATTGTTATAACGTAATGCCCTTTGGACTAAGAAAATGTAGGGGCTACATACCAGCGTTTAGTTAATAAAATGTTCGAGCATCAAGTAGGCAAATCCATGGAAGTTTATATTGATGATATGTTAGTTAAGTCCTTGCACGTAGAGGACCATTTGACTCATTTGCGGGAAACATTCGACATCCTCAGAAGTTACAACAGGAAGCTCAACCCCGAGAAATGTGCCTTCGGAGTAGGTTCGGGAAAATTCCCGGGCTTCATGGTATCAAACAGGGGGGTCGAGATTAACCCCGATAAAATCAAGGCCATCGAGGAAATCACAATGGTAAATAATGTAAAGGCCGTGCAATGGCTGACAGGGCGAATAGCGGCTCTGGGCAAATTCATATCAAGGTCATCCGACAGAAGCCATCATTTCTTCTCTTTACTCAAAAGGAAAAACAACTTCGAATGGACTCCAGAATGCCAACACGCCTTAGAGGAGTTTAAACGATATCTGACTAGCCCGCCTCTGCTCCATACGCCAAAGGAGGATGAAACACCATATCTATACCTGGCCGTATCAGAAATAGCGGTAAGCGGCGTGCTGGTTCGAGAAGAGCAAGGTACGCAATTTCTTGTTTATTATTTAAGCCGGACCCTAGGTGATGCCGAAACTAGGTATCCGCACCTAGAAAAATTGGCTCTCGCGTTAATAAGCGCCTCGCAAAAATTGAAGCCCTATTTTCAATGCCACCGTATTTGCGTTCTAACAACATATCCTCTTCGGAGCATATTGCATAAACCCAAGCTATCGAGCCGATTGGCAAAATGGGCCATCGAACTTGGGGGGTATGATATCGAATATCAACCCCGAACGGCCATCAAGTCCCAAATTCTAGCGGACTTCGTGGCCGATTTTTTGCCCTCCCTCGTGCCCGAAGTAGAAAAGGAACTTTTACTAAAATTAGGCAGGCACATCTTCCTGGGTATGGACCCTGTTCACCGATGGCGCCACAAACGTGAGAGGATCTGGACTCGGTATAGTCCTCAAGCCACCTACGAGCGGCATAATCAGGCAATCTATAAAAACTGCAAAATTGACTAACAATGAAGCCGAGTACGAGGCTATGATTGCAGGTTTAGAACTGGCCAAAAGCTTGGGAGCCGAGACCATCGAGGCAAAATACGATTCACTCCTGGTAGTAAACCAAGTGAATGGGAGCTACGATGTCCGGGAGGACAGGATGCAGAGGTATTTGGATAAAATCCAAGTCACATTACGTCGTTTCAAAGAATGGACCTTGGTCCACGTGCCTCGAGAGCAGAATAGCGAGGTCGATGCCCTCGCAAACCTGGGATCATCTGTCGAAGAGGATGACCTACTCCCCGGGGCTGTTATTCAGCTATCTAAATCTGTGGTCGAGGAAGGTCATGCCAAGATTAACTCCACTAGCCTAACATGGGACTGGAGAAATAAATATATTGATTATTTAAAAGACAGAAAATTGCCCGCGGATCCAGAATCGAGGGCCCTGCGAACTAAAGCAGCCCGGTTCTCGCCCGATGAAAACAAGACTCTGTACAGGAGAACTTTCAGTGGCCCCCTAGCAGTATGTCTGGGGCCAGGGGATACAGACTATGTACTCCGAGAAATTCACGAGGGTACTTGCGGAAACCATTTCGGCGCCGATTCCTTAGTCCGAAAGGTGATCAGGGCAGGCTACTACTGGGACAATATGGAGAAAGACACCAAGGAATTCGTCCGAAAATGCGATAAATGCCAGAGATTTGCCCCCATGATTCACCGACCCGGCGAACAACTACATTCGGTCTTATCGCCATAGATATTCATGAAATGGGGAATGGGCATTGTCGGACCCCTGCCGACAACGCCAGGTAAGGCTAAATTCATTTTATTTATGACTGACTATTTCTCAAAATGGGTGGAAGCGCAGGCCTTCGAGAAAAAAAGAGAAAAAAAAGTCATCAACTTCATCTGGGACCACATTATGTGCCGATTCGGGATTCCCTCCGAGATAACATGCGATAACGGGAGGCAGTTCATCGGAAGCAAGGTAACACAGTTCCTTGAGGATCACAAAATCAAGAGAATCCTGTCAATGCCTTACCACCCGTGTGCAAACGGCCAGGCTGAGTCCACAAATAAAACCATCATCCAAAATTTAAAAAAGAAGTTGGAGAGCGCCAAGGGGAAGTGGAGAGAAATGTTGCCCCAAGTGCTATGGGCATACCGAATAACTTCAAAACCAAGCACATGGGAAACGCTTTTCTCCCTAGTGTTCGACACCAAGGCTTTGATACCGGTGGAGGTCGGGGAGCCGAGCGCCAGATTCTAACACACCACCGAGAGCTCGAACAACGAGGCCATGACAACGGCCCTCGAACTACTAGACGAAAAACGGGAGGCCTCGCTGGTCCAAATGGCCGCCCAGAAGCAAAGGATCGAAAGGTATTACAACAGGAGAACAAACCTCCGGCATTTCGGAGCTGGGACTTGGTCCTAAGGAAAGTCACCCTTAACACCCGAAACCCTAATGAAGGAAAGCTAGGTCAAAATTGGGAAGGACCGTACCGTGTCCTCGGAGTAGTTGGTAAAGGGTCTTACAAGCTCGGTACCATGGAGGGCGAACAGCTTCCAAGCAACTGGAACATATCAATGCTAAAACGATATAATAGCTAGGGCATCCGATTGAAAATTCCGAAAGCACCCTCGAGCACGCGTTGCACTCTTTTCCTTCGGCCGGTATTTCGTTACCCGTAAAACGGGTTTTTAACCGGCCTAAAGGGTTTTTAACCGAAGGTCCGAAACGTACCGAACTAGTCGTCGTAACCTCGAAGGTACTATTACAACTAAGTATTAACGTATTTCGTTTAGTACCTATACCCTACCTACGGTACTACGGTCGGGGGTCAACCGGTCCCCCCGGTAAACGGTTCCAACCGTTACCGGTACGGGAAAACGTACCCGAAAGTACGTAACTTCACGTTAAAGTCGGTAAACGTCGTAAACGCGTAAAAAGAAACGTAAAGTAACGGTCCGGGTAAAACGTAACCGTAACGAAGTTACCGAAGTCCCGGAACTACGTATAAACGGGCGAAACGAAACCCGGTCGTAAAACCCCGTTAAAGACCGTAAACCGAAAAACTAACGTACCGTTAAATACGTTAANCCGGGTCGGAACTCCAAACTCATAAGCCCTTAACAAGGCAACATCAAAATCATAAAGTGTCTCCGAAGCCGAAAGTGTCCCGAACACTCGGGGACTGGCGCCAAAATCTCAAAAAATCGCATGACCTCAGGGTCGGAGTCGCCAAAATCGTAAGCCCTCAATGAGGCAGTACCAAGCTTACATGTAAGGGCTCCCGAGCCAGGATACCCTCGATGACTCAGGGACTGTCGCCAAACATCATTCATTAAAAAACCCGAGGCCATAAGACCCCGAGCGGGTAGACTCGGTCTCGTAAGACATATATAAGGCAGCAACAGTATCTGTAAGACCTCAAGCAAGGCATGAACCATACTTGTACCGAGTATCTAAAAATTGTAAGACCTCAAAGGCATGAAAATTTTGTAAGACCTTACTAAAGGCAAAAACCCGATCTCAAAGTTAAGGTTATATATCGAACTTGTAAGACCCCTAAAAGGCATACCCTCGATATAGACGCCTAAACTACTTCACTCGGGATCAAAATTGGCTCCGGCCAAGCATAAATGACTATGGTCATAAGGCTCTACCAGCCAAACTAACACGACTCGAGGACGCCCGACCGTCACTACAAAATCATAGGCCTTCAATTACTTCGAATCTACTTCAAAAAGAACTGGTTAAACAGGCTACCCTTGACATAGGGAAAAGAGCTTCGACCATGTCAGCTCCAAATCACAGGCTTCGAGATATTCAGCCCCCGAGCCAAACCTCCCGAGGTGCTCGATCATCGCCACAAAACGACTCGTAATTGAGGTTCTTCTCGAACCGTCGAAGAGTCAGGCAAAAACTATTTCAAAAGTCCTTAACGAGGGAAAACCAAAGCCTATAAAAGGTCGCTTCGGCCCAAGGCATAAGATCCATTGTCGCCAGCCCACATAAAATGTCGCATCGACCCGAGGCGTAAGAGCCATTGTTGCCAGCCCATATAAAAGGCCGCATCGGCCCAAGGTGTAAGAGCCATTGTCGCTAGCCCGCACAAACCCAAAAGCTTATGGGTCAAAATGAGCTCGAGTCAAAATCCGACTCGGAGACTGAACCCGAAACAGTTAACTAAGAATGCCTAAGAGCGAAAAGCATCAGAGCTCAAATGACAGCTTACGCTAAGAGGGCGTACCGACCCAATACGTACGAGTCGCTGTCACCAGCACTAAGATCAAAGGTCGTGCCGGCCGAATTCATGAAAAACCGGGACCGAGGGTCTAACCCGAGACCTGGGACGTCGGGTCGAAAGTTAAAATTCATCACATAGTATTACCGAAGAACAAAAAGAAGGGGTAGGACACAAAAAGCCTTCTTATGGCCCACAAGGGGGATGTTTACAAATATTGAAAAAACCCTTACAAAGAGAGAAGCAAACAAAATCCTAATCTATCATCGAACATGCATCTTCAATGGCTTCACCAAGGGTTGCACCCCAACAACTACGGGTCCTTCAGCGGCCCCTTCTCGACGGCCTCTTCCCCTGCGGGGGCTCCGCCTTCATTTTTATCACCTCCTGAGCCACTGCCCGGCACACCTCCGAAAGCAAGCAAGTCAGCATCTTTCCTCTCTAGGGTCTCCACCCTCCCGAGCTCGACAGACAGAATGATATCTCATGCGTGTACATCCCTAAAAGCCTGCCTCCAAGATCCGAATCGATCACGCTCCACAGCTCGAGTCAATTTCGGATCGGCTCCCCTCAGGCGCCTCCCTGTTTAAGCGCTCGTCGCCATGGCATCCTTTTTATGCAAAGATATAAGCACCTCGGCTTCAGTTTTGATCCCAGATAATGCAGCTACTAGCTCATAATGGAGACCTGTGTACTTGTCACTATCCTCCCTCACGTCACTAAGCTAATGCCCGACTAAGGCCACCTTCTCCTGGAGGGCATCCCTCTCAGAAGTTTTCTCCCTCACATGCCGTTTGAGTTCGGAGAATTCAGAGTCTCTGGCCCGGAGCTCCTCCCTCAGCAGGGCACTTTCCTTCTCAAACTGCACGAATTAGATCCAAGATGTTAAAACACTGGGATCTGGCAAAACATTAAGATAATGGAAAAACAGGGACTAAGCAACCTGTTCAGTAAGGTGAGCCTTCTCGCGCTCATGATGGGTCACCTCATCCTGATATCGGGTGAAAGTTTGACTATAAAGCGCCTTGGCCTGAACCCACGAAAAAAGACAAGTTAGAAAGGCAAAGGTCAGAACAACCGAGGCCAGAGCGACAGACAGGATTCGCACAAATTACCTGCTCACAAAGCCTGCTCATCTCACCAAAGACGAGCGAAGCATCGATCTCAGGGGTTTCCTCGGGAACGGTTGGAAGCCTCTCGAGCGCATCTCCGCCTTTGATAGGTCTCCCCGCATCGGAAGGTTCTTCGCGGGGCGTCTTGCACTCCCTTAGGAGGTAGGGTCATTTCCTGAAGCGAATCAATCACGACCACGGCACTAGCAGGGTCGATCAGGACCATCCCTTTTCCAATAAGGACTCCAGAACTAGGCCCCTCCGAACCACCTACCGAAGGCACCCCTGCCCGCGGGGAACCCTGGCCATCGGCCAGCTCAAGGCAGCACCCGATACTCCCTCAGTCGTCCCTCCGCTACAAAGCTGGATCGCAACGACATCGGACTCTAGCTCGGAAGCCACCATCTCTACGGCCCAAGGATCGGCCAGGTTTATCACTCCCTCGGGCGCTGTCCAGAAGCTATTTTCCCCCTCACCTTCAACTCGAGGGTTTCCTGCCGATTCCGGAGTTAGGGCTGCCAGGTTGGCCTTAGCTTCTTCCGCCTTAATCTTCTTGGATTCTGAAGGTCCGTCCGATGATTCCCTTTGCCTTTTCTTCCCTTCATCGGGTACCAAAGCACCCTTCCCGCCAAGCAATGCTCCCTTCATCAAAGGGACTTCCCCTAGACCTACACAAATGTAAGAAGTAAGCGCAGGGAAAGAGAATGCTACTAATAGCGATTTAGATTGAAAAATGTGAGTACAGCAGGGGTAGAGGCTCACCATGATCCTTAGCTTCCCGCCCAGCTTGGGATAGATCACGCCACACTCGCTCAACATACAGGCAGATCGACTCCAGATGGCCGAACCAATTCGGGAGGTCCGGAACTGCGCCAGGGTAAATTGCTGCAGCTGCATTGGCAAGTAAAATTAAGTGCCTGGAAGAACTTAGTCAAAGAGAAGCGAGGGAATGCTAGATAATGTGTCCACTTACGTTCCACATTCCACCTCAAGGGGAACGACATCCTTTCCACCAGGATCAGGTCAGAAGTCCTTACTCGGACAAATCGGCTTATCCATCCCTCATTCCCGAACTCCTCGGTACAGGCGAAGAGGGCCCTTGGGGCTCGGCAGTGGAGCTTGATTAGACCCCCGCGAAAGAGAAAGGGGTTGTACATCCTGATCAGATGATCGAGGGTGAAGGCATCTCCTCGATCATGTTCACGTAGTGCCTGATCGTGTAAACAACACGCCAGAATGAAGGATGAATTTGGCCAAGGGTCACTTGATACCGTTGGCAGAAGTCGAGAATCACAGGATCGATCGGGGGCGAAGATGGACCCACTGGCCCTAGTGTAAACGGGTAAGTATACACACTGAGAAAATCAACTTTATATGTCATAATATCTTCCTCCCAAGCAGGGATCTCCACAAGCACAGCGTCCCCCCAGCGACAATCAGCTCTCACTCTTCCGACGTCTGTTATCGAGCTAATATACTGAGTCATGGGCACACGATGCCCCGGCCTCGAAGAAGGCCTCTCGACCTTGAAATCAGAAGCCATCCCTCAGCACAAGGAGGTATGCCCGCTTCACCTTGAGATAAAAGCAAAGAGGATGAGGTCACATTCACCTGGGAAGCAGAGGCGGAAGTTTGCGCCATTCCTATAAAATTCTGGAAGAAAAAGGGAAGCTGCATTCCTAAGAAAGACAGAAGTAATGGTAGAACGAACCTTTTTTAGGGGATGGAAATATAGTGAGTTGTAAAGAACAAGAAGGAGAGTATTTATAGAAACCCCGCGTGCTTGTTGAAGGAGGCCAAGAGACAGCTAACTGCCATAATCAATGCAAACACCTTCAGGGGCTACGTGTGCATCGTCTTTTGGCACCTTATGACTGTCGTCGCTACAAAAGTATCAGAGGGGGCAGAAATTCAAGGTCGTTTCTTATCACTTTCACTCTAAGAAATGCGGAGACTATCTGTGCATGGTAAAATCAGGGGGTCCAATTTCCCCGTCATTATGATGCCCCGCGAACAAACTTCCCAAGGCTCGAGACTGGGGTCGATGTTCACCTTCGAGGGTTGTCGATGCTCGACCTCGGAGCCATGCAAACCAACGGCTATATCAGCAAAAGGGGGGGTTCCCAAGGAGCGCAGCTGGATCCGACAAAGTCTGTCAGGCTAGTCTGAGCCCGCATCATGACGTCAACTTGCTGTCCCATCTCCATATCTTTGTAATAAATGTGTTTATACTATGATGGGATCCTCCCTTTCGATATAAAGGGGGTCCTTGCCATATTGTAGGTATCTGTTGCTTCAGCTGCTTCACAAGAAATATAAAATAACATTCTCTCTGCTCTCTTACATATTCTCTTGATATATTTGCTTCCATTTATTATCTTCATTAGTGTTCATCATTTATTGCTTATCATTGGTCATAAAGAGTCTTCTTTGGTTTTATCATAACCGTTAGTCATACCTCGATTACCTTCGATAGCCCACGGTCGAGCCCCAGAATCGACCTTGAGGCCACGGATCGACGAGCTCGAGGCCCCCGGTTATCTAACTATCGGTTTGATTATAATTTTATCCTTAACTCTTATTTCGCTTCTAAGTCTCCCATACATAGCATCAACTGCTTAACAACCGACGTAAACATAGATCACGTATTTTTAGAGTCCATAATCAAATTTAATTGTAATTACCATTTTCAAGGTAAACACATTCAACACAAATTTCATTCAAATCTGACTCTAAATCGATGTTCAAAAGTCAATTATTCACTTTAGGAAAGTTTAGACAAAAACTCAGTTCTTCTCTTCAAATCCTTAGTTCAGGTGTAATAATCCATGGAAAAAATAAAATATGTAATGAAAATAAGGATAAAATTAATTATGCTCAAGATTTGGGTGTTTATCTCCTCCAAAATTGCCTTACTTGTGCTCTAAGAACTCAAAATGTGAAGAAAATGAACTCAAAATCCCGAAATTTGATATTCTAATGCACTCCCAGGGGCCGTTTCTCGCGATCACGGTCTCCAACAATGCGATTGTGATTCAAAAAAAAAAATCCACCTCAGTTTTTACCCTTCGCGATCGCGAGATTTTGCATCTTGATTGTAAAGCTGCAAAATCTGTTTTACAAAAGGATGTACAAAATCTTGCTTCTAAACATATATTTTCTAGATGGCAAGCTATTTATCTATTTTTGATTTTGATATAGAATATATCAAAGGGAGCTCAAACTGTATTCCAGATTTTCTTACCCGAGAATTCTTGCAGGGGAGATAAAATGCCAAGTAAAAAGAAAACAGAAATTTCAGATCCCCCACTACCTGCTCTTCCTCCGCCGGAGGAAAATATCAGTGAAGCTGTCACGACCCTAAAACGTAACCGGTCGTGATGGCGCCTATCGTGAAACTAGGCCAGCCGACACAAACCCCAAACCAACCAGAAATTCATTATAAGACATTTAAAGTCAATAATTAACTAGAAATCCATTAATATAAGTCGAAATAGACAATGCGGAAAAAATAACACGGCCCGACATCGGGGTGTCACCAGTCATGAGCAACTACATCTCGTCTAGGAATAAGAAAAGACAACATAGTCTGAAAGCAATGCTAATACAAGGTCACGACCCTAAAACGTACCCGGTCGTGATGGCGCCTATCGAGAAACTAGGCCAGCCGACACAAACCCCAAACCAACCAGAAATTCATTATAAGACATTTAATGTCAATAATTAACTAGAAATCCATTAATATAAGTTGAAATAGACAATGCGGCAAACATAACACGGCCCGACATCGGGGTGTCACCAGTCATGAGCAATTACATCTCGTCTAGGAATAAGAAAAGACAACATGCTCTAAAAGCAATGCTAATACAAGGCTAAATAAGATAGGAAGGAGAAGAACTGGGATGCGAACGCTAAGCAGCTACCTAGTCAACTCCGAGGATCCGTTGGAAAGCAAATCAGCACTCACTATCGCGACCCGAGGCTCCTGGATCTGCACACAAGGTGCAGGGAGTAATGTGAGTACGCCAACCCAATAAGTAATAACAGTAAAGGAAGCTGAGCAGTAAGAAAAACACGTAAACCACGTCATAATGCTACAACAACAGTATAAGTCTAGAACAATGCAGTAAAGCAATGAAACTCAAAAAAAACTCAACTCAGTTCAGTAAAAACCTTTTAAAACATCTTTCAATAGTTTCAAACGAGTGATGAAAACAGTGGGTAAAAGGACAGAAACGTAAATAGCCTCTTGGGGAAAACAAGTACCATAAACCGCCCCTTGGGCATAATATCAACAAAACCAGCCCCTCAGGCTACCTCACAATCACTCGTATCAGCCCCTCGGGCAACAACATGAAACAACAACCGCCCCTCGGGCAATATCACATCACACACTGGGTACCCGCGCTCACTAGGGGTGTACAGACTCCGGAAGGGCTCCTACAGCCCAAGCGCTATCACAAGCCATCTCGTGGCATAACAAATCAGGCCCTCGGCCTCTCATATATCACAAATCAGTGTAACATGCTGCAGTGCGTAGCCCGATCCCATAACATCCTCATAACACAGGCCCTCGGCCTCTCTCAATCAGAACTCACTCAAGCCCCTCGGGCAAACAGTAAAACAGGTACTCGGCTCAAAATATCATTTATAACAATAAAAGGAGTAAATAAAACCCGAGTTATGAAATCAGTGAAAGTATAGCATGACTGAGTGTAAATATTACCAAAACAGTGAGGAAACAGTAGTAAAAATCCCCTAAGGGTCAAAACAATCGGCACAAGGCCCAAACACGGCATTTTGCCCCAAACATAGTAATATTTGTCCAAAACACAATGATATTAAACAGTGTTCAACCAAATACGCGACTTAACAGCCATACGGGACGGACCAAGTCACGATCCCCAATGGTGCACGACCCCACGCTCGTCATCTAGCGTGTGTGTCACCTTAAAATAGCACAACGATGTGAAATCTGGGGTTTCATACCCTCAGGACAACATTTACAATCATTACTTACCTCAATCCGGTCCAACACTAGCCCGCGATGCCTTTGCCTCTCGTATCGGCCTCCGAATGCTCCAAATCTATCCAAAACCAGAATATACTCATCAATATACGCTAAAGGAACAAAACCCACTCGAAAATAACAAATTTACACCAAGAAATCCCGAAATTGACCAAACCCGACCCCCGGGCCCACATCTCGAAATTCATTAAAAATTACATCAATAGAATCCTTACACTCTCACGAGTTCATACATATCAAATATACCAAAATCCGACCACAAATGACCCCTCAAATACCTAATCAAAGGTCTCAAATTCCAAGCCCTAGTTCTTCAATTTTTAACCACTAATTTCCATAAATTTCAAGCTTAAACATTTAAAAACCATCATAGAAACAAGTTTAGGGTCCAAAAATCTTACCTCCATAAAACCCTCTTGAATTCCCTCTTCAATTTGCTCTCCCAAGCTCAAACCCGTATATAAAAATGGTGGAATAACCCAAAAATTCGCGAAGGACTTAATTTATATGTTCTGCCCCAGCTAAACCGCTTCTGCGGTCGAAATCTCGCGCCTGGGGACCCGCACTCGCGGTCCCAGGTGCGCATCTGCGGAAATAACTTAACCGCTCAAGGACCGCACCTGCGATCAAAATCACGCACCTGCGCCATCGCAGGTGCGCTCGAACATCCGCATCTGCAGTTCCAGCTCCTCTCGCCCAGTTCCACATCTGCGACTCTCCTTGCGCTTCTGCGGGCCCTCACCTGCGGTCCCCAAGCCGCATGTGCGGTTATGCCAGGAGCTTCAGCAACTTCAGCTGCAAATTTCCATCTCCAAACATCCTGTCAACCATCCGAAATCACCCCGAGACCCTCGGGACCTCAACCAAAAGTATGAGCAAGCCATATACAACCATCCAACTTATACCAATCTTCGAAACACCTAAAACAACATCGAGACATCAAATCAACCACGGATTCAAGCCTAAGAACTCCAAAAACTTCCTAATTCCGATTTTGATCAAAAAGTCTATCAAACCTCGTCCGAATGACCTGAAATTTTGCACACACATCACATATGACACAACGAACCTACTGCAACTTCCGGAACTCCATTCCAACCCCGATATCAAAATTTCCACTATCGACCGAAAAATGCAAAAATTCATTTTCGCCAATTCAAGCCTAAATCTACTCTGGACCTCCAAAACACATTCTGATCAAGCTCCTAAGTCCCAAATCACCTTCGGAAGCTATCCGAATCATAAAAACCAAATTTCGAGATCGCTTGCTCACAAGTCAACTTTCGGTTGACTTTTCCAAATAAAAGACAAACTTAAGAGACTAAGTGTCTCCAACCTTTCCAAAACCATTCCGACCAATACCATATAACATAGATGAACAAAGCATAAAGAAGCAAAAATGGGAGAAACGGAGCGCTAACTCATGAAACGACCGGCCAGGTCGTTATAGAAGCAGTACCCAAACAGTCTGCTACAGATGTTGTTTCCAAACAGCAAACCATTTCAGTTGCCTCCAAGCAACTCTCAAAAGGCGCAGCTGGACCAAGCCAGCCCAAATACAGAAAGCCATCAGACTACGCCATGAGCGGAGTCCCCCAAGTTCATATGATAGAAAGTTCAGGACCCATCTCAATTTCCAGTCCAAAAAAATGGGCAGACCTAACATAGATCATACCATGTGTATGCTTGTGCAAGTGTCCTAACATAGTTCATACCAACTAGTAAGTATAAGGAATCGAACGAACAACACCTATAATGTTTACACAGGGATAGGATCAATGAAACATCCGCTCACAACGCAATGATTTTTAGCAGGGGATCTCCCAGGATATCGTCCCGTAGTCCCAAGCGTAAATACTCGAGGATCTCTCAGTAACCTCAATATGTGTGCTAGGGATCTCTCGGTATCCCGAGGATCTCTTAGTATCCTCAATATATGCTGGGATCTCTCGGTATCCCGAGGATCTCTTAGTATCCTCAATATGTGTGCCGGGGATCTCTCGGTATCCCGAGGATCTCTTAATATCCTCAATATATGCTGGGGATCTCTCGGTATCCCGAGGATCTCTTAGTATCCTCAATATGCGTGTTGGGGATCTCTCGGTATCCTGAAGATCTCTTAGTATCCTCAATATATGTTGGGGATCTCTCGGTATCCCGAGGATCTCTTAGTATCCTCAATATATGTTGGGGATCTCTCGGTATCCCGAGGATCTCTTAGTATCCTCAATATGTGTGCTGGGGATCTCTCAGTATCCCTCACTACAGTCCAAATCAATATATGTGTACAGGGGAATCTCCCGGGTGCAGTCCCGTAGTCCCAAAAGTAAATATGCAGGGGGATCTCCCGAAATACCGATCCATAGTCCCAAAGTAAACATGCAGTGCAACCAACAGAAATAGCAGTCACAACACAACAGAAAGCTCGTACATTACCGCAATACATAAAACAACAACAAATGACATTAATACAAGGTAAGACAAGTAAATCAACTTAAGGACTGTAAATCTCAAGGAAACGGCAGAACCAGCTCACAAGGAATAACCGTGGAAAAGAATGCTGGCATAAAGGGAACAGTTCAACAACGGGAAAACTAATATATAGCGACGATCCCACAACATGCAAGTCATTAACAAGGAGGTCAACACGAGTCAAACAGTCCCAAATAAGGGCAAGTCAACAAGGACATAGGTAATCTAACTTCTTTTAAGATTGGACAATTTCGAGGATATTCGACAATTCAATGAGAAAAGATGATCTTTAGCTCCACCTAAGACTAAACCAAATTTAGGAAGGATAATGATGATTCTCAAATAAGACAACAGCTATGAAAAAGATAGCATAACCATAGGAGATGTGAAATTCTTCAATTTAATCAAATAGGAGTCAATTTAAGGCGATAAGAGTGAATCATGAAGCAATTAATTCCAATTAAGCATGTAAAGGTGAAACTAGTAAATAGGAAATCAGTCAGGTCAAGAACACATTCATACACAGTGAATATAAAGACCTAAGAACCCTAAAAGGCCAACTTTCCACAAATAAGTCCGAACACGCACTCGTCACCTCGCGTACGCGGACTACAATCCACATAGAAGACTCAAATCCTAAGGGGAAGTCCGCCACACAAGGTTAGGCAAGATACTTACCTCAAAGATGACACACCGATACTCTAAAATGCACTTCTCGGGTGAAAAGATCTCCGGACGGCTAAAATCTGACCAAATTAACTTCAAGCACAAATAAAACACATAAGAAACTATTCTGGATCCTAAAGTTTCAATCTTTAACATAATCGAAAAATTGTTCCAAAAGTCGACCCCCGGGCGCGGACCTCGGAACCCGACAAATTTTACAAAATCCGATTACCCACTCCCACATGAGTTCAACCATACTAAAGTTATCAAATTCCGATACCATTTGGTCATTCAAATCATCATTTTACATTTTTGAAAGATTTCACAAATTTTCCCCAAACTTTCCTTCAGATTTTTCATGAATTTGATGTTAAATCTAAGATATAATCATTCAATATAGTTAGAAATTGATTAGAGACACTTACCCAATGATTTGGCATGAAAATCTTCTCTCAAAATCGCCCACTCTCGGAGTTAGGGTTCAAAATATGAAAAAATGAAGCAAAACTCGGAATACCCAGCTTTTAGCAGGCTGCAGATGTCGCATTTGCGACACTAGGTTCGTAAATGCGAACTCGCAAAATGCGAAGGATGCTTCGCATTTGCGAAGCATGGAATAGTATTGTCCTTATCGCAAATGCGAACTCTGAGGGCTTCGCAAATGTAGGATTGCCTTTGCAAATGCGACCCAGTCCCCAGCAGCTCAGGTTCGCAATTGCGATGACTACCTCACAATTGCGGTAGTCGCAATTGCGACCAAAACCTCGCAAATGCGAGGATACTAGAAGCAGAAAAAAAACAGCAGTTCCAAAAATGGGAAAAATGACCCGTAGCCCACCCGAGGCCCCCGGGACCCCGTCTAAACACACAAACAAGTCATATAACTTAACACAGACTCACTCAAGGTATCAAATAACATCAAACAACGCCGAAACGACGAATCACACCATGAATTGAACTTAGAAACTTTCAAATCTTCCAACTAACAAAACTCGGGTCGAAACCTATCAAATCAACTCGGAATGACGCCAACTTTTGTAGACAAGTACAAAATAACATAACGGAGCTGTTCCAACTCTCGGAATCGCATTCTGACCCCGATATCACAAAAGTTAACTATGGGTCAAACTTCTCCATTTTCCAAACTTCAACTTTTCCAACTTTTGCCGAAATGCCTCAAATTACCCTACGGACCTCCAAATCTTAATCCGGACGCGCGCCTAAGTCCCAAATCATCATACGAAGCTGTTGGAATCATCAAAAATTCATTCCGGGTCCATTTACTAAAAATTCCAATTCCGGTCAAATTCTCACCGTCTAAACTTCCGAAACTAGATTCCTTCTTCCAATTTGACTCTGAATCATCCGTTAGCTCAATTCAACCATGCACACAAGTCGATACACATAATATGAAGTTGTTCAAGACCTTACACCTCAAAATGAAGCTTAAATTCTCAAAACAATCGGCCGGGTCGTTACATCCTCCCCCTCTTAAAACAAACGTTCGTCCTCGAACGTGCCAAGATTCGCCTCGAAGTCCTCAAGTCACTGAGTGAACACTTCCAACATACACCCGCGGGTGATCCCACGTCACCCCAATCCACATAAATCTGGCGACACTATCTCAACTGAAATTTAGCCTTTCTAGCAATACCAATAAGCCTTAGAACCAGAATTCTCACCTTCCATCCATTTCCAAAAGACCCGATTCTAAATCCATACCCGGTATCAGTCTCAACCAGCTGCATCAATTCATGCCAACGCTCATATAGTACAACCTTAAAACATGACACATCACACATATGCCTACAGTAATATTTCTGATCACAATATTCGCCCGAAATTAAATTCAGCACCGGCCATAAGCCTCATATTCAATATGAACATGTTTCAAACCTCCACAATGCTAGCGATGATACAATAACCACGAAAGCCACACAACTAAACACCCGAATCACCAAATCTCAGCTAATACCAACGGGCACACACCCCACAAGCTAAAACTCAAGAAGCACAGAACGAAAATGACTTAATATGGAAAGGGAAACACATAAGGGAACTATCAAACAAGCCCGACAAGCATAAATTTTTCTATCAATACTAATCTACAAAACAATTTAACTAGAAAGAATTAAAGCATATAAAAGAATCACAAGGATCTCATACTGATATAGCTCCCACCGCGGTACACAGCCCGGTCAACACATCAAATCACATGAAATCATGAGGGTCCCGCTCTCCACTCTGAATCACAAGTAGGGTGTACATCAAACCAGCTGAAACCTTTCACTAGATCAATTCCTTCAACGAAATTACAACACGTACTGGCTCCCACACCGGTGGAGCATAAAAATCACAGCTCGTAGCCAAAAATACTCAGAAATCACATCAAACCTACCGAAATGGACAACAGGAATTTACTACTAGTCTCATAACTCCCGACAATGACTAGAAACAGACGATAGACACGGCTATCACTCATAGAACCTCCCAACAGGGTAATCACATAAACAGAGTGCTAATCATGAAACGCACCCATAAGTGGAGCAACAAATAGGGGAACTCACCCCGATAAGCAGAACTGTAATGAACTACGGATGGTGCTCCTTTATAACAAACCAAAATGATACAGAATGACATTTAGCTGGCATAGCGGCCTTAAGCCTACTATATGAAACACATCAACGAGCCGGGCCTCCCCCTCTTGGGCGCCCTCAACTCGCCTGAATACCTCGCTGTGACACATCGGCCTAAAGTCTGGAACAATCTCTCACCATATGGCTAGTACTTCCACACTCAAAGCAACCTCTCTGTTGACGAGGCTGTGGGAACTGTGCGGTACGGGTACTCAGAGACCCATGAACACCTGAGTTACTATGCAAAGCCTGAAGCGCGAACTGAACTGGCTGACCCACAAAACCTCTACCATGTCGCACCCTGCCTCCAAAATAAGGGCCAGCAGATCTCTCCGGTCCACGAGGCCTCCTCGCCTCCCTGTACTCTCTCTCTCTCTCTTCTAATCTCGTCTGTCCTCTCGCTCCCGGTCCCACATGCCCTCTAACCGGTGAGCGATCCCTACCACCTGCTGAGACGAAACATCGGACTCCAACTCTTGAGCCATGCTAAACTGAATATCATGGTTGAGCCCCTTAATGAATCCACGGACTCGCTATCTAACTGTAGCGATCAAGGCAGGTGCATGTCTGGGCCAAATCGTTGAATCTGACGGCATAATCTAATACTGATACGGCGCCCTGATGCGGCTGCTCAAACTCATGTGTGCCATGCATCCCAAAGTGACTGAGGTAAAAACTCTCTCAAAGCATCTCTGAAAACTGAACCATGTAAGTGAAGCTGCATCGGCCAGCTACCCAACTCATATGCCTGCCACCACAGATAAGCCGCTCCCTTAACCTGGAACGTAGTAATAGCAACCCCACTCGTCTCAACAATACCCATAGTGCTGATAATGCGATGGCACTCCTCTATGAAACCCATTGTGCTCTCTCAAGCCAAACCGCTGAATGTAGGAGGGTCACATTTTTCTTGAACCTTGCAAATCTAAGTTACTCTCCCTCGAATGCTACTGCCCTGACCATGGGCTGAACTGGAACCACCAATTGTGCCGCCATGAAACCTGGGACCTAACTAACGGAAACTCGCTGCTTTGAGTGTGGTCTAGCTACGGCACATACTCTTCGTCGGCCTTTGCCTCTATCTCTAGCGATATCTGTTCCGGAAGCAGCGCCATCGATAACCACAGCTCGTGTCCTCACCGTCGGTGAGAGAGTGGAAGGATAAAAGTTCAAACTCCAAGATCAATAAGCTCGCACGATAAGAATGAAGGAAGTGAGATTGTCCTAATAGTTCCCTAGCCTCTCGAAGATAAGTACAGACGTCTCCGTACCGATCCGCAAGATTCTACTAAACTCGCTTATGACTCGTAGCACCTATGAACCTGGAGCTCTGATACCAACTTGTCACAACCCAACTTTCCCTCCATTTTGGGTATCGTGATGGCACCTAGTCTTAGGGACTAGGTAAGCCTAACTCATGCTGAAATACCACAATAATAAATGAAATTGAACAGTCTTGAAGCAGAAATCTCTACAAAATTTAAAATTCCCAAAACCCGGTAGTACAAGTCATAAGCTCTACAGAGTTTCGCTATAACTTCTAAACACAACCGCATGGAAATAAGTACAACAGTGTGCATATAAAATAGGAAGGTGACTCCAAAGCCTGCGAACGCAGCAGCAGGACTACCTTGAGTCTCCTCGGTAAGAATCCACATAGCTACTAGCGAACAATACCTGGATCTGCACAAAAAATAAGCAGAAGTGTAGTATGAGCACACCACAGCGGTGCCCAATGACTGTCAAGACTAACCTCGGTGGAGTAGTGACGAGGAACAGTCAAGACAACTACTGGTCTAATATACAGAACATGATATTATATAGAGACTACGCGATACGGCTAACAGTACAGTAGTTAAAATAAGGAAAGAAAACAACAATTACTTAGCGGAACACCATAAGGGAAAACACGGAAAGGTAAGCGAGAATACAACCCAAATCCGAAATCACAAACACAATAAAGACAAGTCATAACTCAACAACTCTAATAGTTTTCACCTTGAGTCTTAACCAACAAGCGTCAATCAAATAGTCAAACCTTTAAACGATAAAAATGTTTTGAAATATACTTCATTCAAATAAATGTTCTTTTCGCATATAATCTTTTCAATAGATAACCTTCGCATATCAATCACTATGTGACACCTCATCTCATAATCATACAATACGGGTTTCAATACTTGAACCCTAGCATCCTGTTCCCTCATCACACCTCCTAATAATACTGACAACTCACGTGCCCAAAAGAGTCATTCTCATATGGAAGGCAAGGAACAAGGTGTGCGTCTATACTCAGAAATCTCAAAGAGCCTCCTACCCGGTAAGGGTGATTAACCATGTGTATGCTTGTGCAAGTGTCCTAACATAGTTCATACAACCTATAATGTTTACACAGGGATATCATCAATGAAACATCAGCTCAGAACGCAATGATTTTTAACAGGGGATCTCCTAGGATATCGTCCCGTAATCCCAAACGTAAATACTCGGGGATCTCTTAGTATCCTGGGGATCTCTCTGTATCCTCAATATATGTGCTGGGGATCTCTCGGTATCTCGAGGATCTCTTAGTATCCTCAATATATGTGCTGGGGATCTCTCGGTATCCCGAGAATCTCTTAGTATCCTCAATATATGCTGGGGATCTCTCGGTATCCCGAGGATCTCTTAGTATCCTCAATATATGATGGGGATCTCTCGGTATCCCGAGGATCTCTTAGTATCCTCAATATGTGTGCTGGGGATCTCTCGGTATCCCGAGAATCTCTTAGTATCCTCAATATATGCTGGGGATCTCTCGGTATCCCGAGGATCTCTTAGTATCCTCAATATATGCTGGGGATCTCTCGGTATCCCGAGGATCTCTTAGTATCCTCAATATGTGTGCTGGAGATCTCTCGGTATCCCGCACTACAGTCCAAATCGATATATGTGTATAGGGGAATCTCCCGAGTGCAGTCCCGTAGTCCCAAAAATAAATATGCAGGGGGATCTCCCGAAATACCGATCCGTTGTCCCAAAGTAAACATGCAGCGCAACCAACAGAAACAGCAGTCACAACACAACAGAAAGCTCGAATATCACCGCAATACATATAACAACAACAAATGACAATAATACAAGGTACGACAAGTAAATCAACTTAAGGACTGTAAATCGCAAGGAAACGGCAAACCAGCTCACAAGGAATAACCACAGAAAAGAATGTTGGCATAAAGGGAATAGTTCAACAACGGGAAAACTAATATATAGCGGCGATCCCACAATATACAAGTCAATAACAAGGAGGTCAACATGAGTCAAACAGTCCCAAATAAGGGCAAGTCAACAAGGACATAGGTTATCTAACTTCTTTTAAGATTGGACAATTTCGAGGATATTTGACAATTCAATTAAGGAAAGATGATCTTTAGCTCCACTTAAGACTAAACAAATTTTAGGAATGATAATGATGATTCTCAAATAAGACAATAGCTATGAAAAAGATAGCATAACAATAGGAGATGCGAAATTCTTCAATTTAATCAAATAGGAGTCAATTAGGCGATAAGAGTGAATCATGAAGCAATTAATTCCAATTAAGCATGTAAAGGTGAAACTAGTAAATAGGAAATCAGTCAGGTCAAGAACACATTCATACACAGTGAATATAAAGACCTAAGAACCCTAAAAGGCCAACTTTCCACAAATAAGTCCGAACACGCACTCGTCACCTCGCGTACACGGACTACAATCCACATAGAAGACTCAAATCCTCAGGGGAAGTCCCCCACACAAGGTTAGGCAAGATACTTACCTCAAAGACGACACACCGATACTCTAAAATGCACTTCTCGGGTGAAAAGATCTCCGGACGGCTTAAATCTGACCAAATTAACTTCAAAGCATAAATAAAACACATAAGAAACTATTCCGGATCCTAAAGTTTCAATCTTTAACAAAATCTAAAAATTGGTCCAAAAGACGACCCCGGGCCCGCACCTCAGAACCCGACAAATTTTACAAAATCCGATTACCCACTCCCACATGAGTTTAACCATACAAAAGTTATCAAATTCCGATACCATTTGGTCCTTCAAATCATCATTTTATATTTTTGAAAGATTTCAAAAAATTTCCCCAAACTTTCCTTTAGACTTTTCATGAATTTGATGTTAAATCTAAGATATAATCACAAAATATAGTTCGAAATTGGTTAGAGACACTTACCCAATGATTTGGCATGAAAAGCTTCTCTCAAAATCGCCCACTCTCGGAGTTAGGGTTCAAAATATGAAAAAATGAAGCAAAACTCGGAATACCCAGCTTTTGGCAGGCTGCAGATGTCGTATTTGCGACACTGGGTTCGCAAATGCGAAGGAAGCTTCGCAAATGCGAAGCATGGAATAGTACTGTCCTCATCGCAAATGCGAACTCTGAGGGCTTCGCAAATGCGGGATTGCCTTTGCAAATGCGACCTAGTCCCCAGCAGCTCAGGTTCGCAATTGCGACTACCTCGCAATTGCTGTAGTCGCAATTGCAACCAAAACTTCGCAAATGCGAGGATACCAGAAGCAGGAAAAAAACAGTGTTCCAAAAATGGGAAAAATGACCCGTAGCCCACCCGAAACACACCCGAGGCCCCCGGGACGCCGTCTAAACACACAAACAAGTCATATAACTTAACACGGACTCGCTCGAGGTCTCAAATCGCATCAAACAACGCCGAAACGACGATTCACACCATGAATTGAACTTAGAAACTTTCAAATCTTCCAACTTCCAAAACTCGGGCCGAAACCTATCGAATCAACTCGGAATGATGCCAACTTTTGCAGACAAGTCAAAAATAACATAACGGAGCTGTTCCAACTCTCGGAATTGCATTCTGACCCCGATATCACAAAAGTCAACTATGGGTCAAACTTCTCCATTTTCCAAACTTCAACTTTTCCAACTTTCGTCGAAATGCCTCAAATTACCCTACGGACATCCAAATCTGAATCCGGACACGCGCCTAAGTCCAAAATCACCATACGAAGCTATTGGAATCATCAAAAATTCATTCCAGGGTCGTTTACTCAAAAGTTTCGGTCAAATTCTCACCGTTTAAACTTCCAAAACTAGATTCCTTCTTCCAATTTGACTCTGAATCATCCGGTATCTCAATTCAACCATGCACGTAAGTCGATACACATAATATGAAGTTGTTCAAGACCTTACGCCTCAAAATGAAGCTTAAATTCTCAAAACGACCGGCCGGATCGTTACAAAAATAGATCTACAAAGATCCCATCTATCAATACCAAAGCCCATTTCTTGGAGCCAAGTTTCTCTACCACAAAACTGGTAACTACAAGATGCTACTCAGGATGAGAAACCAGAAAATACTGCGGTCTCTCATCTCCAACAATATTCTAGCGGATCTGTAGCCATTTCCTTTCAGAGGTCCCTTAGCCAAAGAGTCTCTGTCTCTTCCTCTTCAGTACAATCTGTGATTCAGTCTGGAAGACATTCAATATCTTCCTTTCTTCTAGGGTCGAAACTGTTAATTTTTACTCTAGGATCCCACAAGCCAAATATTCTATTGAAACAACCTCTACAACAAAAGTCAATTATGAACAACCTCAATCTCCCACTTACTCAGCTTTAGGTGCTGAATTAGGTGTTTTAGAAAAAGATTTTCAAATTGATAAAGAAAAACTTCGAGCAAAAGAAGTATTATCTCAAGCAATTCAAACGAACAATAAATATGCCTTTTACATCTTCCTCTAGTGTCTTTACCAATCATCCTCAAGTTGCCAATACTTACAATATTACTGATATCCTCAGTAGATTCTCTTCCCAAAAGCCTAAGGTAGATACTATCCAAGATCTCCAAACTGACATAGCATTCCTTTAGGAAGAAATTCGCGGCGATCGCGATGAACAAATTCCAACAAGCTTGCCCAACTCTTCCAGACACCCTCTAGTATAATGGACATAACTTTTTGTACAGAACTCCAAATGACAAACGGTTTGATTTTCTAAAAATTAAACACAAAGGGTTATAGCTTTTATTTTTGGATGATCTCCAAATTCCTTATAGATTGCAAGATATAAGCTTCCAAAGACAGTCTTGTGATGGCAGAATTTTCTTCTGCGCGATCCGAAAAGGCTTCCGCGATCGCGATTCATAGAGCCCAAACAACAAATTTGCTCTTCGCGAACGCGACCCAAAGTCCACGATCGTAATGCACACCCCTATGGCCAAAAACCAGCAACTAAAAATGGCCTAGAAATGGTCCGAAACCACCCCGAAACTAACCTGAGTCCCTCGGGATCCCTTCCGAACATACCAACAAGTCCTAATACAAGAACACGAATCATCGATCAAGATCACACATAACAAAATCAGAAACACGATTTGTCGATCAAGATCAATCTCTTAAGTTCATAAACTTCAAACTTCTCACCAAGCGTCCGATTCAAGCCAAACCAATCCGGAATGGATCCAAATTTTGCATACAAGTTTCAAATGACATATCGAACCTATTCCAACTCCCAGATCAACAATCTGAACCCGATAACATCAAAGTCAACTCCGGGTAAAACTTATGAATATTCAAAACCTTCAATTTCCAACTTTCCCCAAAATGCATCAAATCAACCTACGGACCTCCAAATCGAAATGCGTACATACACCTAAGTCCAAAATCACCATATGAAGCTACTGGAATCATCAAAACATCATTCCAGAATGTTTAAGTGTAATTCAGACTCGTTTGGCCAAATTTGAAAGTTTGAAAGTTGAAAGAAGGGTTTTGTTCGTCAATTCATAGTTAGGATATTGTTTGGTGTGATTTGAGGCCTCGAGCAAGTTTTCATCATGATTTGGGAATGGTTGGCATGATTGGACGGGGTCCTGGGGCCTCGGGTGTGTTTCGGATGGGCTACAGGTCATTTCGCCATGTTTGAGCTGCTGTTTCTGAGATCTGGTGCATCCTTCTTCGCAATCGCAAAGAAAAGACCGCGATCGCGAAGAGCAAAGCGTTGTCCCAAGCCTTGTGAATCGCGGTCGCGGAAGGAAGGTCGCGATTGCGTAGAAGAAATTTTTGCTGTCAGTGGTCTGACTTCGGGAGCTTATATCTTGCAATCTATAAGGAATTTGGAGGATGATCCAAGAATAAAAGTTGTAGCCCTTTTAATCTAGTCTTCAGAAAATCAAACTATTTGTTATTTAAAATTTTGTACAAAACATTATGACCATTATACCAAAGGATGTTTGTGAAAAGGAAATAAAATTTGTACATCACGATCGCGAGGTTTTAGCCTCGATCGTGATGAAGGAAATGATGTTGGAACTTTTGTTAATCACGATTGCATGGATAATGACCGCGATCGCGAAGAAGGAGGCCTGACTGGTGTATTAAACATCTAAGTTCGGGATTTTGAGCTCGTTTCATCACTTTAAGGTTCTTGGAGCTCATGTAGGGCGATTTGGGGTGATTCTTGAAGATCGTTTTTGCCATATATCATAACGTAAGTTATTCCTACTTGTTTCGAGTTAAATACATGGGTTATATACGGAATTTTAACATGAAAATTTGATAGAAATTAAGGAATTTTTGGAAGAAAACCCTAATAATACTATTTTATTTTGACCACGAAATTGGACATGGAATTTGGAATAAATTATAGATTTGAGTTCGTGGTATTATGGGTAATGTTTATCTTCAAAAAATTTCGGAATCTGGGCATGTGGTCCCTATGGTTGACTTGGTTGACTTTTTGAGCGAAGTTAAAATATTATAAATTGATTAATTATGGGTACGAGAGTATATTTTTATTAGTTTGCACGTTGTTTTACTAGTTTCGGATCGATGGACATTGGTTTGAGGTGTTAGAGAGGCGTTGGAGCTGGTTATGAAACTTCGTTGCGAGGAAAGTCTCCTGTCTAACTTTGTGAGGGAGAATCTGCCCCGTATGTATCAAAATTGTTATGGGCTACTAGTTGTAGGTGCTACATATGCACAAGGTGGTGAAACTCCGTACGTAGCTAAAAGCATGTTTATGTCCGGGTAGACTTATGACTTTATCATATAATATTTGAACTTATTTTGCTAGCTTAATTAAGTGAATTTATAATTGAAATTGATTTGGGAATATATTAGGCCGAGCTTTATCACCTTGAGTTGTTTGGCGAGATATTTGATAAACGGTAAAAGTCATGTTTATTTATGCTCCTGCACCTGTGTTGTAAGCATGTGACTCTTAATTCGATAAGTTTCTTCCTTTCCTATAGATCGGGCCAAACGCCTCGGCAGTATATTGAGATGCATATCTGGTTCGCACCGGTCGACCCTCGGCAGTGTACACACCACTCTGGATCGGGTCGTACGACTTCGGCATAATCGTGCGTTATACCGCTAGCAGTCCGAATATTCACGAGATTCCCCTTCTATTGCGGCCTGAAATTTTATATGGTATTCCTTACCTGTTTGAGATTGCACTTAATATTTTAAATCTGTTGAGATGGCACATGAGATTTGAGAAATTTATGTCGTTAAAAGAAATTTTGGAGGATTATGTTAGTTATAGTTTTTATCTCATTACTACTGTTGTGCTTCATATCTGTTAAGTTATCATACTGATTTATTGGACCACTAGTAAGTGTCGATGTCGACCCCTCGTCAATACTTCTCTAGGTTAGGCTAGATACTAACTAGGTACGTGTTGATTTACATATACTACACTTCTGCACTAAATGTGTAGGATCTGACAGGTTCATTTGGTGGCCATCTTGGCGTGTAGGCGCAACTGCTGAGGGGACTTTATAGTGAGCTGTTTTTTATGCTACACACCGCAACCCACAAAGCCTCCATCTTATTTATTTACTTTATCCTATCTATTTTATATTCCAGATAGATGTTGTATTATTATTACACTCTTTAGTAGACACTCATGTACTTGTAACACTGGGTCTTGGGATATTCTAGAAATTGTTTGTAGTTTTGCTTAGCATTTACACACTTTTTTTGCTAGTCTATTTAAATTGTAAGTTTCCATGATTTTAATGCGTTGATTTCTTTATCTAATAAAATTCACAAAATAATCAAATGCATAATTAAGTTGGTAGTTCATCGTTGGCTTGTCTAACGGCAATATTGGGTGCCATCACAACTATAGTGGGTTTAGGGTCGTGACACATTATCTTTTCTTTTTTCTTGCTAATGAATAGGACAGTTGTCAAAAAAACAAAGGGGCTTTCTTTAAGGGCTTTACAAAGTGATTATGTCTCGCAGCTTCTGTATATGCTACCTTTATTATTGCTTGTGCTTTCCTTGATGACGGGTCTCTCTACTCTAAATATTTTTGCATCTTTTGTAAAAAATAAAAATAAATTCTTACATTATATTATGTGTACTAATATTTGTTGTCATTATTTTGATATGTTTAAGATTGGATTCTAATCATTGTGATACAAATATTATCGGATGGGTCCAAGTTTGGTTCCACTTTTACTAATTGTAGGCGATGTACTATGGAGTACATAAGATTTGGGAGTACAACAATATTGGGGTATGTCTCTTTTTCTCCTTCAACATGAGATTTTCTTGTAAAAAAATTCCTTTCTGCATTCTATATGCTTTCGTGGTTGAGCCATTTCTTTCTCTGTATATTTTTCCAAGAGCAATATGGAATTTTACTCATCCTACATTGTTTAGGCTGCCAATATTTATTTCAGAGGCACAAGGATATTTGGTGCAGTAGAAAAAGGACTAAAGGATGCAAAGAATATACGTAACTTCAAATTATAGATGAAATATTTGTTGAGTATAAAAAGCTATGCAAAAGCTAAGATATTTAGAGCGATTAATTTTTGCTGGCCAACGGATTCTGCTAATAGATATTCAAGAATGCTACTGTGATCGCTTCAACAATTTATTTATTGCCTAAAGCTCATAAAGTGGAAGGCTTGGTTGATGCTGGTTACTTTATCCCTGTGTAAGATGTTTAATGATTTTACATTTTCTTTAGACGCAAGTGGTTCTATATGTTAAAAATTGCTATGTAAGTCTGAGATTTTTTTTCTCTAATAGGAAAAATCTTATGCTAGCAAATTTGTTTGATGCACTTTTTTTGAGATGTTATTACTTATATCTATTATTCATTTTAGATAAACTAAGCATTTACGTTGATAAGCACGTACCAAAAAAAGGCCGAGACATTGTTATCGTTCTTTCTTCTCGGGTATAAGTGTGATCTAGACCTATTTACTTAACTCTTCCTTCTCTAAACTCATGCTCACCATAGTTTTTCTTATTTCCAAGTTCTATTTTGATTGCTCACTGATAAAGTAAAAGTGTCTTTTCTGACTGCTCTGCGCACATTATTCCAGCTTGATTATATACTTCTCTTTTTCCTAAAACATCTCTGATTATTTTTGCTCCTTGTTTATTCACTTTAATCTTTCTTCTTACGCTTTTCCTAAAATTTCTCTAAAATAATAATAATTTTTTTTGGTAGATGAATCGAATGGTTGTATTGATGCGCCTCCTGACAAGGAGAAAAGAAAGAAAGAAGTTCAAATTTTACATATATTTTAAAGAATAGAAAGCACAGGTTAGGGCGATTACCAAACTTATAATCTTAGCCGCAACAATAATTGGTCGTAGTTATACATATGCATTAGCAATATGAAATGGTCGTAGTTATAGGTTTTCCCAGATCCTAAATGTAGTCGATCGTACTTAAGTATTTATTATCACGACCCAAAATCCACTAAGGGTCGTGATGGTGCCGGACACTGCTGTCAGGCAAGCCAACTAAAATACTTGATTAGATTCCAATTTAGACAATTTTGAAAACCCAAATTTTCCTTCTAATTTTATAAGTAAAGATACAACTGCTTCAATTTAAATTAAATAATAAGCAATTAATACAAAATATTTCAAAACCATCCCAGAACCCGATGTCACAAGTGCATGAGCAATTTCTAAAAATAATATAATACAACATTCGTCCGGAATACAGTGGACAGAAAGTAAATACAATGTACTGGAAGGGACTATACTAGCTGCGGGCCGCTTCGAATAATGTAACTCACCTAGTCCCCAAATCATCCGTGCTGCTATGCCCAGTAGGCCACTAGAGTTACATATACCTGTGCAACAAAAATGCACAGAAGTGTAGTATGAGTACGAAAACAACGTGTACTCAATGAGTATCCCGTCTAATCTCGAAGAAGTAGAGACGAGATGGTCGACTTCGACACTTACTAGTGGTCCAATAATGATGTCAACAATTCATTAAATCGTGGAATCTTATAAACATGATTTTTAATCCAATAGGAGGAAACAAGTAAACAATTATTTCTTTTATAGGAAGTTTCCCAAAATTTCTTTTCATTATTTATTCAAATATTCTCAAGCCATGAAGAGGCAATAACAACTTCAATAAGTTCAAGGCAGCAATACAAGCATGCGCAAATCATGCCAAGGTGTACGGCCCGCTCCAATAGAAAATAAATTATGCACTACCGTGGGTCGAACGGCGCGAACCATAGATGCATCTATTACCCCGCTCGCGAACTATCCATGCGACGCGGTCAACATGAAATAAACAATCCCCCTGCTCGCGAATAATACGTGCGACGCAGGTACACATAGAAATACATGCTCAGATAGCCAATTAAGAATTTATCGGGGAATATTTATTCAAATAAAAGCCACTTTCTCTTTTAACAATGTAAGAAAAGAAGTTTAATCCTTTTTGAATTATTTATTAATTCGATGTGGTTTAAGCAATTCGAGTTGTCAATAAGTTTACAATTTATCCAAGTATAGCATGCTTTTGGGTCCTAGACTACCCGGACAATAGCATAATAGTAGCTACGCACGGACTCTCGTCACCTTGTGCGTACGTAGCCCCCCACAAATAGGAGCACATAACCAATTAATTCACCTATGGGGACAATTCCCTCTTACAAGGTTAGAAAGGAGACTCACCTCGCTTTGAAGATCCATAACCGGCATTCCACGCCCTTCCGAAGACTCGAATCGATGCACAGCGCTCCAGAACTAGCCAATAATTATGTAAACCCATTAATATATGCTAAGATACTCATTATAATCCAATTTATAACAATTCCTAACCCCGATCGAAAAGTTGACAAAAATGCCCTCGGGCCCACGTGCCCGGAATCCGAAATTTTTCGAAGATAAAGTTTACCCATAGCCTCACGAACTCAAATATATGATTTTCTCTAAATTTCATACCCAAAATCGTGGTCAAAATCCAAGAATACTAGTTTTTTAGGTTTTCCCTCAAACCCCAAGTGTTCTACAAATTTCGATGTCTAAATCCATATATAAACCTTGTATATACTCAAAACTAGTAGAGATCACTTACCTCATGCTTGGTGATGAAAATGGCACTCCAAAGTTGCTCCAAAAATCAGCTCCCGTGGAAGCAATGAAATGAAAATGAGCCAAACTTCGATTTTTAAAAGAACCTCACTGCCTCTAGCAGTTTCCGCATCTGCGGAAAAATGACCGCATATGCGGTCCCACATCTCCGGAAAAATGACTGCATCTGCGGAAATATTATCGCATCTGTTGTCCCGCATCTGCGGAAAAATGACCGCATCTGCGGTTATGACAGCAACCAGCACTTTTTCCCGACACGGAAATGAGCATAACTCCCTCAGACGATGTTCAAATTCGACGATTCTTTTTGCTATGGCTCCATAATTACAATACGGATCTAATGGTTCAATAAAAACTTAATTTGGAGCTCATTTGCTTAATATGGTACCCCTTTATGTCCAAAGAAACGACGTTGAAACATCAAATAAGAGCGCAATACAACCCGAAACACACCCGAGGCCCCCGGGACCCCGTCCAATCACACACCTCAGTCCCATAACATAACGCGGACCTGCTTGAAGCCTCAAATTACGTCAAACCACGCTAAACCATGAATCGCACTCCGATTCAAGCTTAATTAACTTTAAAATTTCAAACTTCTATTTTCGATGTTTAAACCTATCAAATCACGTCCGATCGACCTCAAATTTTGCACACAAGTCATATTCGTCATTACGGACCTACTCCAACATCCGGAATCGGAATTCAACCCCGATATCAAAAAGTCAACTCTCGGTCAAACTTCATAGAAATCTTCAAATTTCTATCTTTAGTCAAATGACTCCAAAATGACCTACGGACCTCCGAATTCACTTCCGATCGCGCTCCCAACTCCAGAATCACCATATGGAGCTACTCCAAGACTCTGAATCCCAAACGAACATCGATAACACTGAAATTCACTTCAAGCCAAACTTATGAAATTTCTTCCAAAATGCTAACTTCCACAATGGGCGCCAAAACGCTCCCGGGTCATCCACAACCCGATCCGGGCATACGCCCGAGTCCGAAATCATCATACGAACCTGCTGGAGCCTTCAGATCCCGATTTCGAGGTTGTTTACTCAAAAATCCAATCCTAGTTAATTATTTCAACTTTAAGCTTCCGAAATGAGAATTCTCTCTCCAAATCAACTCTGAACTTCCCGCAATTCAATTCCGACCACGCGTACAAGTCATAATACCTGAGATGAAGCTACTCATGGCCTTAGACTGCTGAACGACGCGCTAGGGCCCAAAACGACCGGTCGGGTCGTTACATTCTCTCCCACTTAAACATACGTTCGTCCTCGAACGTGCTGAGAACTACACTGAAGTAGTCTGAAATCACTGTTTAACACCTCATTCACCTTCCCATGCTACCATAACTCAGTTGAGCACATTAGCTCGATCAATTCTGAAGATATTTCCTTTTATTCAAGCAAATAAGCCTTAAAGTCCAATTCCAACATCCGGAATTCAATGCTAGGCTTGTTTCCAACATACGCTCACCATATCAACATCTACACGTAGCACCAAAGCACGACTGCATACCTTAGCTGAATTTACCCCTCCCACCATTTTTTTTCATAGGACCACAATAACATTTTCTGATCAATTTAGTCGAAATTCCATGACTCTGATGCTCACAACGCACCTCATGATATGCATAGCTCTTACTCTAACTCTTACAATACCGCCACGACGGAAGATAGGCGTAGAATTTCATAACCAATTTCTGAATCAACAAATCATTGGGTCTATACTCCAGACAAGAACCCTCACCTCATTCTGAACCGAATAATGGTCTTGGTTCCTTAATATACTTCATATACTCAGATTACACCGATCTCGAATTTAATGATCTCGTCTCACCCAGTACGAACTGCTCAGGTAATAAGCCACCCCGACATGACCAATAGTCCCATATGATGCTACAATGTGCCAATTGGCTACCATATCGAACGTGATATAAAGGAAAGCAAACTTTGAGAAGGAAATTCAACTACACCACTCGCGAATCATACATGCGACGCGGTCGACTTAATTAAACAAACACCCCGCTCGCGAATCATACATGCGACGCAGGCACACAGCTAATCTAAGCTTTCCTCATAAAATAGGAAACAAAACACATAAAAACATATACGGGGAATTGTACTCAGCTTCACACTGTTGCGGCGCGCAACACGATCCGAACAACATAACCATGGCGGCGTGCCACCCGATCCACCCATAAAACTCGCATAAGGAGATACGCACCGAGCTAGATTGCTCATTTCAATAATATACCGAATATTGGTCACAAGCACACTAAGTGCATAATTCCATCCCTGGGGAGACATATAGCGCCAGAAGCCACAAAACTCAAGCACAACTGAGGTGCGATATACGATTTGAAATCTCAAAACCCATCCTGCTCATATAACATCATCTCTACGCGGATCATCAACACATAAGCGATTTCTCAAGCCGCCTCCCAACTCACACGGCGCGACGTATCACTACATGAAATATCTGACAACAAAATAACACCCAGGCTACTCCTCCATAAGGAGCGCATTACTGAATTGAACACGTTTGGCCTGATATAGAGCCCATATTCACATTTGAATCCATCCACCGACCTCAAGCCGATTCTGATCGCACTGAACTAGGCTAATTACCTTTCAAAGGTCCATAATAACTCCTCTTCCGCTCATCACACATAAGAACATCCATCATACTCGGAGAATCATCCGCAGTCCACGACTCAATAGACTGAGTGCCCTCCAGGCATATATTCTCAAATCAACGATATTATCACAACCTTCATACTTGGTTTAACTCTTTAATCAATCATGTGACTACCTGCCACACTTATACAATCTTCCTGTGGGACACACTCCATAACTTACCATAACAATTAACTGGGTCGTACCTCCAAACCACCGGCCGCACTAACGCTGAAAAGCGATCAAGAATCATTAACCAGGATGCAAAGCCCTTTTTACAAAACACCGATATCAGGTGACGCTGATGACAAAACCAACTTACTTTAAACATCGAAACTCCTTTCCTACTCATCCAACCTCGTGACATCCTTGTCAACACCGAACTGCTACCTTGATCTTCACTTCAAATTCTATACCACTCACTGCACTTAACATGACAATATACGATAGAACTCGTTTTTCATCATAGCTTCGGAACCACTGTTAGATTGACACTTCATCATATAGAACTTTCCACTTAACTCACTTCAGGAGGACCATAGCAACACACAGGTGAATTCTCATGACCGTAGAATATGTAAATCTCTAGGTAGTGGTCTAAGCCACCATAGTCCTTCCGGGGTCGACCTCCACATAACAGGCCACAACGGTAGAATACTTTCTGAATAACACTAACTACGGCGGCCGACAAGCCTCGCACGCACCGTCAAATTCACTTGCATAACTTGATCGCGCTGAAAGAACTGATCATTACCAGCAACATGCCAATTCGACTATGGCTAACCAATGTTTCTTCTTCCAATTTGTCTTTGATTGCCACAGAAACAATGATAACCCCATTCAACACTTAACACACTCCATCAACACTCATCCCGAGTGACCCTGAATCACGAGACGGTGCTTTCTCAAATCCCACGAACCATTTCGTACCTCCCAATTGCTATATCGCAAGTCAAAACATCATAGAACATTCTGTGCCTCTTCTCATAGGCTGCTATCAAGCTTGATGCTTAACTGTACCTATAGGCTCGAAATCATTAGGCATCGCACTTTAACTTTTGAGTTCACTAGGACCGTTGCTGAGAGCCACCCGCTCTGACTTGGCCCCGAATTTAATAAACTCCATGAATCTTCTATCACATGAATACCCTCTCGGCGAAGAACCCGGCCGAATCACTTCCCTTGGAACACGCATCTATACAAAGCACGAATCCTGAATCCCTTCCGAATCTGAACATGAGCCAATAAGGCCAACCATAGCACACCTTTAACAATTCCTTTGCTCAAATTACCACTTATGTTCTTTTCCCGTAGCTGGAGTAACCCATCAATATGGTAATAACCAGAAACCTCGCAATTAGTTAACCATGCAACCCTATCATAGGCGGTGGGACTCTCCCACTTAGCTTGAAGCCATTATTACACAACTCTGGCATTCACCAGGACTCTTTATCTCTTATTGACGTAAGCTTGCGCAATCAACCGCCAAAATTCTCGGAATCTTACTGTAAAACCCCCTTTTTATACTCTGAATCATCAACCACATTTGCACGACCGACATCTTCGCTGTATAACCACTAGAATTCTTCGCAGAAGCCTCGCCAACGGCCGCTAACCTACTCACAGGAATGACCCACCTGTAGAAATCACTTCCCGACATCTTCCAACGCTGTTGTACGGGGTACAATCACTACGAAATCAATAACCCATCCTGAGTTCGAGCTCACTCTCCAGCTGCACAAGTCCATTCACCCCTCGTGGACATCAATTAAACGTGCGGCAACATTCTTTCAGTTCAAAGTTATGTTGTATCCTTCTTCTTTTCCAGCAGCTCCTTCCCGTTATATCAAATCTCCTACCGCATAATAGCCCATGCTCAAAATTAAATCTGTAGACCTCAATCACCAAATCACTAAAATTCCCAAGTCATCCCCGACTCTCCTTAAGGCGCATAGTCATCCTACCCTAATGTCCATATGCAACTTCGCCGCTCTCCCACTTTGGCGGAACTCATCCCTTAAATCGACTACTCGACCCTTGGCCTCTTATACTCGGCCTTCTAGAAATTTTAGCCACCGCCTGACACTTCCCACATGCCTTTCCTCATCCTTTGCTGCTCAGATGCTGCCTTAAATAAAATCTATCTTCGTGGTACTTGAACCCACAATTGCTGCTAAATTTAAACCATTCTGAAGGTCATCTTTCTCGAACCGTCAACATTTGAAATACTGATTCAATCCTAAACCACCGCACCCTACGATAATATGACAGCTGTATCTCCAATACTGTATTACAATATCTTGCCCTGAAAGGCGAATTGTGGAAGATCATAACACCGACAAACTTAGTATGTTCAATTAGGACAACGACACCCCACCATAGAAGAAAGCTCCACCACGCTTGCAAATACCAAGTCTCATTACTCCACCAGCCCACATCTGACCATTCTTAGTCCGATTGCCTTTCCCCTGCCGGGAATAAAATACTGAATCTCTTGATTATGCACTGAGTAAACCTCCCTTCAAGTCATTCACTGCCCCGTCACGTAGGCGTACGTCCTACCATCATATCAATACTGCGGAACATCATTCGTAAGCATCATGGCAACTTGTGCCTAGCCTCAAAGCCCTCAGAAGTACCGCTACTGGGCTGAAACAATAAAATATCCTTCTACAAAGCGACGATAATAATCCGATCAGCTATACCGGGAGAAACATCCCGTATCACATCTATAGTACCATTACGGTTCTTCAATTCTGGATTTATAACAAGAGGTTCACGTCGCGTAAGATTGAGTAGGAATGAATTAAAGGCATACGCCTCCAAGGATCAAATCGCACGATAAGGAATCAAGAAGGGAAGTACTCATAATAGTCTTGCAGCCTCTCGAGGATAAATACAGACGTCTCTGTACCGATCCGTGAGACTCTACTAGACTTTCTCATGACTCGTGAGACCCTACGAACCTAATGCTCTGATACCATGTTGTCACGACCCAAAATCCACTAAGGGTCGTGATGGAGCCGGACACTGCCGTCAGGCAAGCCAACTAAAATACTTTATTAGATTCCAATTTAGACAATTTTGAAAACCCAGATTTTCCTTCTAATTTCATAAGTAAAGAGACAACTGCTTCAATTCAAATTAAATAATAAGCAATTAATACAAAATATTTAAAAACCATCCCAGAACCCAGTGTCATAAGTGCATGAGCAATTTCTAAGAAATAATATAATACAACATCCGTCCGGAATACAATGGACAGAAAGTAAATACAATATATTGGAAGGGACTATACTAGCTGCGGGCCGCCTCGAATAATGCAACTCACCTAGTCCCCAAATCATCCGTGCTGCTACGCCCAGTAGGCCACTAGAGTTACATATACCTGTGCAACAAAAATGAACAGAAGTGTAGTATGAGTACGAAAATAACGTATACTCAATGAGTATCTCGTCTAATCTCGAAGAAGTAGAGACGAGATGGTCGACTTCGACACTTACTAGTGGTCCAATAATGATGTCAACAATTCATTAAATCATGGACTCTTATAAACATGATTTTTAATCCAATAGGAGGAAATAAGTAAACAATTATTTCTTTTATAGGAAGTTTCCCAAAATTTCTTTTCATTATTTATCCAAATATTCTCAAGCCATGAAGAGGCAATAACAACGTCAATAAGTTCAAGGCAGCAATACAAGCATGCGCAAATCATGCCAAGGCGTACGGCCCGCTCCAATAGAAAATAAATTGTGCACTGCCGAGGTTGAACGACGCGAACCATAGATGCATCTATTACCCCGCTCGCGAACTATCCATGCGACGCGGTCAACATGAAATAAACAATCCCCCTGCTCGCGAATAATACGTGCGACGCAGGTACACATAGAAATACATGCTCAGATAGCCAATTAAGAATTTATCGGGGAATATTTATTCAAATAAAAGCCACTTTCTCTTTTAACAATGTAAGAAAAGAAGTTTAATCCTTTTTGAATTATTTATTACTTCGATGTGGTTTAAGCAATTCGAGCTGTCAATAAGTTTACAATTCATCCAAGTATAGCATGTTTTTGGGTCCTAGACTACTCAGACAATAGCATAATAGTAGCTACGCACGGACTCTCGTCACCTCGTGCGTACGTAGCCCCCCACAAATAGGAGCACATAACCAATTAATTCACCTATGGCGACAATTCCCTCTTACAAGGTTAGAAAGGAGACTCACATCGCTCCGAAGATCCATAACCGGTATTCCACGCCCTTCCGAAGACTCGAATCGATGCACAACGCTCCCAAACAAGCCAATAATTATGTAAACCCATTAATATATGCTAAGGTACTCATTATAATCCAATTTATAACAATTCCTAACCCCGATCTAAAAGTTGACAAAAACGCCCTCGGGCCCACGTGCCCGGAATCCGAAATTTTTCGAAGACAAAGTTTACCCATAGCCTCACGAACTCAAATATATGATTTTCTCTAAATTCCATACCCAAAATCATGGTCAAAATCCAAGAATACTAGTTTTCTAGGTTTTCCCTCAAACCCCAAGTTTTCTACAAATTTCAATGTCTAAATCCATATATAAACCTTGTATTACTCAAAACTAGTAGAGATCACTTACCTCATGCTTGGTGATGAAAATGGCACTCCAAAGTTGCTCCAAAAATCGGCTCCCATGGAAGAAATAAAGTAAAAATGAGCCAAACTTCGATTTTTAAAAGAACCCCACTGCCTCCAGCAGTTTCGGCATCTGCGAAAAAATGACCGCATCTGCTATCCCGCATCTGCGAAAAAATGACCGCATCTGCGGAAAAATTACCGCATCTGCGGAAAAATGACCGCATCTGCGGTTATGACAGCAACCAGCACTTTTTCCCGACACGGAAATGAGCATAACTCCCTCATACGATGTCCAAATTCGACGATTCTTTTTGCTATGGCTCCATAATTACGATACGGATCTAATAGTTCAATAAAAACTTAATTTGGAGCTCATTTTCTTAATATGGTACCCCTTTATGTCCAAAGAAACGATGTTGAAACATCAAATAAGAGCGCAATACAACCCGAAACACACCCGAGGCCCTCGGGACCCCGTCCAATCACACACCTCGGTCCCATAACATAACACGGACCTACTTGAAGCCTCAAATCACGTCAAACCACGCTAAAACCATGAATCGCACTCCGATTCGAGCTTAATGAACTTTAAAATTTCAAACTTCTATTTTCGATGTTTAAACCTATCAAATCACGTCCGATTGGCCTCAAATTTTGCACACAAGTCATATTCGTTATTATGGGCCTACTCCAACTTCCGGAATTGGAATTCGATCCCGATATCAAAAAATCAACTCTCGGTCACCATATGGAGCTTCTCCTAGATTCAAATCACAAACGGACATCGATAACACTGAAATGCACTTCAAGCCAAAGTTATGAAATTTCTTCCAAAATGCTAACTTCCACAATGGGCGCCAAAACGCTCCCGGGTCATCCACAACCCGATCCGGCCATACGCCCAAGTCCGAAATCATCATACGAACCTGTTGGAGTCTTCAGATCCCGATTGCGAGTTTATTTACTCAAAAATCCAATCCTAGTTAATTCTTTCAACTTTAAGCTTCCAAAATGAGAATTCTCTCTCCAAATCAACTCTGAACTTCCCGCAATTCAATTCCGACCACGCGTACAAGTCATAATACCTGAAATGAAGCTGCTCATGGCCTCAGACTGCTGAACGACGCGCTAGGGCCTAAAACGACCGGTCGGGTCGTTACATTTATATCCTTACAGGTCACCAAAGATCTAATGTATAGAATTCTTCGATGCTTCCACTTAACGTTATAAGTGTAGAAACATGATATTCTTCTATTTAAATGAAACGAAGTGGCATCGTCTTTGAACTACTCCCGGTAATACGTATTACATATATAATTAATGGCTTCTTTGTCTTCACATGGTCGTGAATTCTTACCCTCTCTGAGGATGAGGAATTTACTGAAAGGATGTTGGATGCATGAGTTGTCGTGGAGGGATCCCTTCCAAGAGTTATTTCATCTTTGAGATATTTGATATACAAAAAGATGTATTCCTCGACAATTCTTTTGACATTATACAGGTTGTACTAGAATATGATGCTTTAGAAGACGCTCGAGCAAGAGGGCTTAGTTCAATCTTTGGGTATATTGCTCAATCTTTCTAGCCAAAGAGTGAAAAAAAAAAATGATAGAAAGATCTCAGTCGATGAGTCTTGTGATATTTGAGCACCTATGCTTGATAGTATATTATTTTGACTCTAAGATCCTAATAATAAATCTATATATATATATATATATATATATATATATATATATATATATATATATATATATATATATATATATATAAGTGGGCAATAAGAAAGTGAGGTGGTACCTCTCTTGGCCCAAGAAACATATTTATCTTTTTTCTCCTTTTTTTGAGTTTTTTATCATTATTCTATCTTCATAACTCTCACCTCATTATCTTCATAACCTAGATNGGGCAACAAGAAAGTGAGATGGCACCTCTCTTAGGCCAAGAAACATATTTATCTTTTTTCTCCTTTTTTGAGGATTTTTCATCATTCTTTCGATTTATTTTCAAATAAAAATAAAAAAAAGTTATTTTCGTAACTCAGAACTCTTTATCTTCATAACTGATACTTTTAATAGTCTCAATAACTCCGGTCCCTTTCATATTCATTACCTCCAAATGTTTAATGTGTAAGTTTATGATAATTTATCTCATATTTTTAATCTTCCCCTTCATTTCTCTCATTTAATCTAAAGTAAATGAGTAATAAAAAGCCCATGTAGTAGTTTTCTAGAACAAAGCTCACGTAGTTTTAGCAATTGAATTTCCTTTATTTATCTTTGTTGCCCTTTATTTACTTTAAAATTTAAAATTTTATTTTCATAACTCATACTACCTTAACTTTTCCTCTTAATAATATCCATAACTCCCACGCTTTTCATATTCATCACCCCACATATTTAATTTAAAAATTAAAATACCTTATGGTATTCATCTATTTTTCTCCTATATAAATTCATAACTTTGTTTTATGAGACCCCTACCCAAGATTACCCTTTCTATTCTATACCTGAAATAGTAATGATGTCGTATTTACTACAATATTTGATTCATATTTTAGTTTGGCTTGAGGAAGAAGGCTCTTGAATAATGATCGATATTGCGGGAGGGGATGTCGACAAGAACTCGAAAAATTATACACTGATTTTGCATTTCTATTTTCTTCTATTTTCTTAAGATTAAGGTCTCAAGTTGTACATTTTCTTCTCTATTTACTTTCTCGTGTGTTCTCTTTCGCTTTATTTTCTATGAACTTTTGTTTGTATTTTCGTTTAGACTCAAATTAATTATTTATGAGTTAAACTTTGTTGGAAGTCTGCTAACTACTAACCAATAACAGCTCATTGTGTAAAAGGGACAAATTTTAAACATTCAAATACGCCCTTCATTGGATATTTTGGCAACACTTCTCATTTCTTTTAGTCAGTAAAAAGTGTTAGGGCTAAAAGTCACAGAGCAGGCGAAGGTTCTTCTTTACTGAGCATCGACATGTTTATTTCTTGTAAAATAGAAATTATTTTCTACTTCATTTCTACTTGTGATTTTTAGAAAGTAAGTAGTAAATTGTCTTTCATTTTATTCGTATGATTGGAGCATGTATTATATGTACGACAAAACAAAATAAAGTATTTGGTTTACTTTGTAACTTTTGATTCTTTTTGAAATATTGTGATAATTATCTTTCTTTTTGAAAGTAATGTTTTGATTTTCTTCTTTCAATTGCCTATTATTTGTAAGACAAAAACTTTTTTATTTTGCTAATAGAATACAAAAAATTGAACAAGTATTCTGAAGTGAAGTACTCTATTCTCCTTGGAATGGAGAATATGAGAGGGAAACTAATGAATAGAAAAGAAAAGACAAAGATGAAGGCTAAGAAGGGCATAACGAGAAGGAATATAACAAGAATACGCAGCAATTTCCACATATTTCTTTTGTTTTGTTTTATTTTCTTTTCGTTATTAGTTTCTTTACTTTTATTTCATATTTCTTTTATTTGAATAGGAGAAATTTTAGCAAAGCCGATGTTTTACTATCTAATGAAAAAAATATCTATTTACATGTCTCTAACATATAATTATACTTAAAGAGTCATGTATTAACCTCTCACTTCCTCCTCATTAATTACAATATATGTAAGTGAAATTTTTTTCTTAAAAATCTTTTTCTCTTTTATTTCCTTTTAAAAAGAAAATCAGGAAAATGCAGTTACCTAAAATCTATTTCTAATAAAAATGCTATGTATGTAGAATTATCTTTTATATCCATATTAATTAAAAAAAATTATCTCTCTCATCCACTATATCTGTTGTTATTTTTTTTTTTAAAGTTTAGTGATATTTCTTATAACCGCGCGAAACGCGGAAAATTTTACTAGTTTAGAATAAAATTTATTCTTTCCACTTATCATTCTCCTCATTAACTGCCATTAACTACTCTCTATATTTTTACTGGTAAGTTATCCCTCTTTTTTTTGTGATTTGAGTTGCTGATTAGAGGAGTATTCAGTGCCAAAGAAAATATAAGAGAAAGTAGAGTGAGGCCATAATTGTGCTCTGGAATGACATAAACAAATTCGGCTACTAACATAACATAAGCCTCAAAGTCATCCTGAGGTGTTGGCCCCGTGTCACGGGCAATCATATATATATATATATATA
>NW_017670711.1:207350-209589 GCF_001879085.1 Nicotiana attenuata | reverse complement strand
ATATATATATATATATATATATATATATATATATATATATATATATATATATATGATTCCCAAACACCAACCGGTACGGAGACATACCAATCGGAGTCTTGTAAGTAGTCCTGTAAGCCCATAGAGTATCATCCAACTTCTTAGACCAATTGGTCCTATTTGCATTGACCGTTTTAGATAGAATACTCTTGATTTTCCTGTTTGAGACTTCTACTTGGCCACTCGCTTGAGGATGATAAGGAGTAGAAACTTTGTGGTTGACACCATACTTTGCAAGCAAGGTGTCAAAAGCAAGCAGAGTTCAAAAAGATCTATTGCAAAAGTGCGACCCCATCAACTTATGATGCATCGAGGAGTGCCAAACCATGTAAAAATGCTCTTTTTTTGAGAAATCAACCACACTCCTAGATTCATTGTTGGGCAAAGCCACGGCCCTCGATCATTTTGAAACATAGTCAACTAACTAGAACTGTAGGTTTCCCGCACGAGCTTACAAATGGCCATGAAATCAATACCCCAACACATTAAAAATATCCACTTCAAGAATGGTGTTGAGGGGCATCTCATCTTTCGAAATAACACCGCTCTTTGACATTCGTCACACCTCTAACAAGATCAAGGATCACTACAGTCTTTATACAAAGTTGGCCAATAAAACCCATAACTCAGAACTTCGAAGCTGTCCTCGTCCCGCATTGTGGCCACCATAGGAGAGGGAATGACAAAGCTTCTAAGATACTCACTGCTCTTCCTCAGGGACACGCCTCCGGATCACTCCGTCGGTCAGATCTTTAATAAGTACGGCTCATCCATAGAAATCCCTACTCCATTTTCATCCTTGTACAAGACAAGATGAAGTACCTTCATGATAAATATGCTCGGGCAAGGAGTTCAAAGTGGGTGATCTGGTCTCTTGTTCAACTCCCGGTTACGTTTGTTTCCGCGAAAACTTAAGGCAAAATGAGTGACCTTTTGAAGTGGTGTTTTTGACTCCGTTTGGTGCACTTGTGTCACGACCCAATTCCCATACCCGGTCGTGATGGTGCCTCTCGTGAAGACAAGGCCACCAACTAACCCAAATCCTTTCATTAACAATTATTAAACATAAATGAATAGAAGATAAACTTAATGGCATTAGAAATTGTTAAATTACTACCCGACCGGGGTGTCACAAGTCACGAGCATCTAAGAAGTAGGAACACAACTACAGGGTCATATATATATTATATATAAAATAAAATCTGGAATCCAAAAGATGAAGTACGGTCCGTGAACGCTGGCGGTCACCTTGCTCAGCTACATTAGTAATACCTTCAGTCCGCTAATCACCCGCACCGGGTGAACATTACCTGCAATTGCAACGCGGCTGCAGGAAGTAAAGTGAGTACTTCCAACTCAGGGTAATAAGAGTAAATAATAACTTGAGAGACAGAAATCACGTAAGAGCACTCCATCATGCTATATAGGACAGTACAACCCTTTGAGAAAACAGTAAAAACCGTGAAAAATCCTTTAGAAAGTATCTGGCTCAGTTTTAAAAACCTCTTTTGAAAATAATCTTTTTCCAACAGTCAAGCAAATGAATGCGTAATCAGATAGTGCTAAGTCCGCACATAAGTCAACCCTCGCCACAGCACTCCACTAAAATTAACACCAGGGCGTCTGGTAAACATGCAAGAAGTAGCTTGAATGCCAATAGAAAATGAGAGTGTTGAATGTCATGACACGTATTACAAACAGGAACCAATGCATGAATGCATGCAATGCATATGACCGCTGCGGCTCGGCGCACCCGATCCATTTGGGTACCCGCGCTCACTGTGGGGGTTCAGACTCCGGAGGGGCTCATACAGCCCAACGCAATATCATCATAGCATCGCTGCGGCGTGCAGCCCGATTCATCCTCAGTCCAGAACATGCAATGAGCCACTCGGCAATTGTCAAGTAATAGCTTTTAACTCAAAACATCAGAAAAAAATGCAATTTAAGTCTTTAAACTTTAGCAATATGACTGCACATTTCAAACACGGGTTTAACTCAGGACTGAAATTATTAATATGCTAAGTGTCATGAATACAGTGATAATAATCCCTAAAGGATTCAAATAATCGGCCGAAGCCCAAAACATGGCAATCAACCAAATCACGATAGCATCAAAGTAGTTCAGTCAGTAATTACGCAGTAAAATCAACAACCGGGACGAACCGTCAACAATCCCAATGGTGCTCTACCGCTCAGT
>NW_017670711.1:202105-207325 GCF_001879085.1 Nicotiana attenuata | reverse complement strand
GGTGCAGGGAGTAAAGTGAGTACTTCCAACTCAGTGAGTAATAAACATATATAATAGGCTGAAAGTAAGAAATTCCGAAATATTACAATATAAAGCTATAATTAGCGATTCAGCACATAAAACGATGAAACAACCGCAGACAATGACATTTAAGACCAACAGACATAAAATGCATGAATGCAATGCAATGCACATGACCGCTGCGGCGCGCAGCCCGATCCATTTGGGTACCCGCGCTCACTGTCGGGGGTTCAGACTCCGGAGGGGCTCCTACATCCCAAGCGCAATATCATCGTAGCATTCGCTGCGGCGTGCAGCCCGATCCACACTCAGTCCAGATATATATATGCATGCAAGCCACTCGGGCACAGTCAAATTGTTCATTTTTAGTTTCAATTATTAGGAATTATAGAGCTAAGTGTTTAAACCTTTATTTATTTATTAAACATTTCGAGGCAGTGTCTAACTCAGGACTGATATCATGAAATATGCTAAACCTCATGGAAGCGGTGATAAGGATCCCTGAAGGATGCAAATGATAGGCAACAAGCCCCAAACATATTCATAAAATCCAAGTAGGATGATTACCAAACAATTTCTAGTCGAGAACACAGTACGAACATCAATCGGAACGGACTAGGTCACAATCGACCCCGCACTCGTCATAGAGTACGTGTCTCGCCTCAATATAGCGTCACAGTGTGATATACCGGGGTTTCAAACCCTCAGGTCATCATCTACATCTATTACTCACCTCAAGCCGGCCACAAGTCTAGCTCGCTATGCCTTTGCCTTTCGAATCAACCTCTTCGCACGCCGTATCTGATTAAAACCACAACGAATACATTACAATAGGCTAAAGAAACATAACCCAATCGAAAAGACTCGAAAAACACCAAAATTCACTAAGTAGGAAAAACTCGAGCCCCGGGCCCACTTCTCGAAAAATTACAAAATTTACATCACTGAATTCCTCGTCTCGCCACGAGTCTACACATACCAATTTTACCAAAATCGGAGTTCAAATGCCCTTTCAAAAACCGTTTTTACATCACAACTTTTCAAGCCCTAGCTTGACCCGTTTTTGATGAATTTTCCACAATTTACATGTAATTTCTACCATAAACTCGAATAATTAGGCCAAGAGACTTACCTCCAATTGATTCTCAGTCAAAACCCTCGAAAATTCTCGCCCAAAGCTCTCCAAGTCGCTTAAAAATGGTGGAAACTACCTCTTGTTCGCGGATGAAATATAATATTTTAAACCCTTCTGTCAACAGCGATTTTCGATTATGCGGTCCCGCTTCCGCTTATGCGGGACCGCTTCTTCGGCCAAAAATCCGCTTATGCGGTCTTCACTTAAAAACCCAGACTTCGCTTATGCGACTCGAACTACGCTTCTGCGGTTCCCTCAAAACCGCTTCTGCGGTACAATGTCTGCTTATGCGGACCCGCTGAAGCGACCAACTTCCTCTTATGCGGAACTACCCTAACCCACACCTGGCCGCTTCTGCGATCGCTCACCCGCTTCTGCGGAACCGCTTCTGCGGTCCATTTCCGCAGAAGCGGAAATACCAGATACCAGCAATATCAGACCTGAAGCAACCTTCAAAAACTCTCTTTTAACCACTCCAATTCACCCCGAGGCCCCCCGGGACCTCAACCACAATACCAACACAACCTAAAACCTCATACGAACTTGTTCCAATCGTCAAACCACATCAAACAACACAAAAGCCATGAAATCACATCGAATTCAAGCCTAAGTTTCTTAAAAACTTCCGAATTACGCATTCGATCAAAAACCCGACCAAAACACCTCCGAATGACCTGAAATTTTGCACACATATCCAAAATCACCTAACAGAGCTACTGCAACTCTCGGAATTCCATTCCGACCCTCGGATCAAAATCTCACCTATCCACCGGAATTCGCCAAAATGCCAACTTTGCCAATTCAAGCCTAATTCTACTCCGGACCTCCAAAATCACTTCCGATCGCACTCCTAAGTCACAAATCACCTCCCGAAGCTAACCGAATCACCGGAATTCACATCCGAGCCTTCTAACCAATAAGTCAACGTTCGGTTGACTTTTCCAAACCAAACCTTCCTTAAAGAGACTAAGTGTCTCACTTCTTATCAAAACCAATCCAAATCAACTCTAACACACCACATACCGATAACGAGACATAAGGAAACATAAAATGGGAGAAACAAAGCAGTAACACCTGAGACAACGGGTCGGGTCGTCATATCCTCCCCAACTTAAACAAACACTCGTCCTCGAGCGTACCCAGAGTTGTACTAGAAGCCAACCAACAGCTGAATAACCTTACATCTATACCCAGAATAAACCCGAACCAGCTGTAATAACCCATACCTGCAACCTCAGGTGAAATCATATGATATACCACATAATCCAAACACTCGAAACGATAGCCTCTATTTACACCAGTTGCCCATAATAACCAAATACCGATAGAAAGCCTTTTATTAGCTAATTCTTATTCCAACACTTCCATATACTGCCAACAACAAATGAAACACGCGACAAATCATAACTATTCCTCAGATCCACCATTCATTAAGCCACTTCCCTTTGACTAATATCACAACAGATTTCTGGGCCATACCTTGATATTAACTCTCTAACAAGCTGAAATCAATTCTGTTCGTATTCATTAATGACTCTAATGATCACCTCGAACCCAACACACCACTCTGGTGATATGATACCTCAACACAGGCCTAAGCCACACTTGCATAATACGCATACCAACAAGAAACGACCTGAATATACTCAAATCATGAAAATAACTCAAACAAAAGAGCTGTACTTCAAGCTCATCAGTATTATCACAACACAAGGCTGAGACCCCGTCTCACATCATAGAAATAGAACACCTGAATCTACCTCGAAGGGTCCTAACTCCACGTAGCCTCGCTACAATGCGCGATCATATCCAAACACTATTACACATGAAGCACATCGAGTCACTATGATCAAAATCGACAGCCACGCACATTTGATGTCTGTAACCAAAGCAATTCATTACATCCACGGTGAAACCAATAACATATGACACACAACCCGATAGGCCATAACCAATACTCCATTTGCTGAGCAACACTCAATCACTCTTCCCGCTCGACTTCCTCTATGAGTCTCAAATAGGACCGCACCACATATGCCTATAGCCAACAAGTCATGACATCCCACAGCACAGAAAGCAACTCATAGATCTCCCAGATCCCTAAACAAGCTCAATAACGATAGATCCAACCTATCCCTCAACAATACAACTCGGGACTAACCAAGCTTACTCAAGCTAAATACGTAGCCGCATTGGCTTGCCAATGAGCTCATTATCAAGAAGCCTGAAGCTGCTCCTTCCACTACTATAACTCCTGTCGGAGCCGTACAATACGGTGCCCGGCACCAAATCAACATCGAAATCCACAACCTCGCCCGGCAACATGCCCGGCCACAAGGAACGCATCCGGAAAGGTCACTCAATACCGAAACTTAATCAATGGTAGAAACCTCTGCACTGACATCCGTCGCGAAGGCCCGATTAAGGAAAGCAATCCTTCTCAGCCGTCCACTGAATCTTTTGAAATATATACCACTCTGCAAGAACATAATCCAATGCACCTCACCACTCAACCCGTGGCATTTCCGGCATAGCCCGTAGTATAATAGTCTAGAATAATCCAACACTAAGACAACCAGTCTACTATCAAATATCATATCCAAAATCTGGCATACCAAGCAAAGAAAGATCCACTCGGACCTTTAATTCCCAATAACCGCTAGACGGTGACGATACACACGATTTACAATAATTGCATAGCCTGAACACGAGAACTCCTAGTCTCCAACTCCATATAGCACACAAATCACTATACCTGATCCCAAATTGCGCCATACGAATATATATCACACCTCAAGTACCCAATCATCCCACGAAAGGTATTCTAAAGTTTCCCTGTGCCATCAAAGAAACTCAGATATCAACACTCGATCCCAAATGTCGCAACACTACCGAAGTATTATTAGTTTACATCACATTGCCCTTTTACTGGAACATATACCCTCGTCGAATCACTATGGTTGGCAATACCATTTTCCTTAATCATTTGAAGATCGATTCTTTAATCACCTGCAGCTGCCCGTGCTACTTAAGAATTTAATGACTTTCCATTATGAACAGAACCGTAACCTTACACACACCAATCCCAATCCTCCACCACATATCGCATATACCATACCACACTAGTATAACATGAGAACTCCATCTCCCTTCCTAACCACAAACATCTACGTACTCCACTAGTCAAGAACTCTCCATCAATCCCATCAAGAAGAGAAATCATTACGCATTCCATGCTTCGCATGCCCATAGGCAATTTATACGCCTCTAAACCACGGTAAAACTTATCAAGAACTCTCCCCTAATTCCATTGCACAAGCTAAACTGCCAGGACTGAATCCTTCTACCCGAACCAAGCTAAGCAAGCTTTCAGAACTCAAGAGCCTTGCTGCACAATACCTACAAAAGCCCATTATCTCGAACACATACGAAGAATTAATCACATCCTTACCATACCGATTCGGTCTACTATCAAGCTATTCCATCTATCTAATTTCCCTTTTTGATTCATCATCCACTTGATATTTCTCCCTCGCTGTAGCATCACAATGCCTCACTCCAAGCTTACCACATGAGACTCGAACATAAGACCACACTGTCTAAGACCCATAGGCCACTGAATACTCTCTCAATTGTTTCCCAGAAATACCACATTCCAGAATACTTCACTCTGAGAACTTTCTGTGAATCTAAATTCGCTTCCTTTACTTTCCAGGTATCGACACATAGGATCCCATGATCAACATAAAAATACCACAAGTCTTGACATTTTCTATTGAAACACTGTCTTTAGTCACATACACCACCTTAAAACACCTGAGTGCTACATGTAGATTCTTGAACACATTAAAACCATTCTCGAGAGTCATTCTCTCTTATTCATCTCCAAATTACCCGATTTAACGAACAGAACCACTCGTGCTTTATTGACACTCCGATACCGTAAAATGAGACCCTCATCCCAATACAACCAAGCAACTTCCTGCTCTATGCACCGAGCATTCTTTACCAACAACAACTCTAGACATTCCGAAATTATCATACCCTATGGAACATAATATAAA
>NW_017670711.1:197749-200115 GCF_001879085.1 Nicotiana attenuata | reverse complement strand
CCCGTAGTGCTGCCATGTGCCCCCGGTGACGAAAAATTTGGCAATGAACTTATCCGCCAACTCATCCCAAGTTGTGATGGAATGCCATAGCATCGCTGTGGCGTGCAGCCCGATCCATCCTCAGTCCAGAACATGCAAATGAGCCACTCGGGCAATGTCAAGTAATAGCTTTTAACTCAAAACATCAGAAAAATGCAATTTAAGTCTTTAAACTTTAGCAATATGAATGCACATTTCAAAACAGGGTTTAACTCAGGACTGAAATCATTTAATATGCTAAGTGTCATGAAACCAGTGATAATAATCCCTAAAGGATTCAAATAATCGGCACGAAGCCCAAAACATGGCAATCAACCCAAATCACGATAGCATCAAGTAGGTTTCAGTCAATTACGCAGTAAAATCAACAACCGGGACGGACCAAGTCACAATCCCCAACGGTGATCTACCCCATGCTCATACCTGGCGTGCAAGTCACCACAATACAGCACTATGATGTGCAAATCCGGGGTTTCAAACCCTCAGGATATCATTTACAAGTATTACTCACCTCGAACCGGCGAAATCCCTAGCTTGCGACGCCTTTGCCCCTCAAATCGGACTCCACGCACGTCGTATCTAACCAAAATCAGAGCGAATACGTCACAATATGCTAAGGGAACAATACCCAATCGGAAACAATCGAAAATTAGCAAGAATCTCGAAACTAGCAAAACCCGAGCCCCAGGCCCGCTTCTCGAAAAATTACGAAACTTACATTACCGGATTCCTCGTCTCGCCACGAGTCCGTACATACCAAGAACTCCCAAATCCGAGCTCAAATGACCTACCAAATCCCAATTTGAAAATATAAAAACTCAAGCCCTAGCTCTTCCAATTTTTACTCCAATTTCCATGAATTAAAGGTTGATTCTTCAATAAAATGACGTTTCTAGGTCACGAGACTTACCTCCAATCAATTTCCGTCAAAATCCTCTTCAATTTCTACCAAAAAGCTCTTAAGGTGGTCAACAATGGAAGAAATAATGAATGGGGTCGCGGATGAAATAATATAAAAAGCCCTCTGGACGCCCAGGTTTTACCTTATGCGAACGCGGTCAACACCCCCGCGTTCGCAATGAACAAATTCCGTTGACCACAAATTACCTCTACGCGGACGCGACTCCAGGTCCGCGAACGCGATGCTCCAGCTCACCCTCTTACGCGAACGCGTTCGACCAACTGCGAACGTGATGCACAAACCAGGCAGGGCCCCAGGCCCCTTCTACGCGAACGCGAAGCAGCCCTTGCGAACGCGATGGTCTGCACAACTCCTCATCGCGAACACGCTCCTAAGGCTGCGAACGGAAAGGCCATTTTCCAGGCCTCTCAAATTTACTCTACGCGTTCGCGACACATCCCACGCGAACGCGATGAACAACACTTCTGCAACAACACAGCTGAAAACCTACAATACTATAAGACCAGAAATGGTCCGATTGACCACCCAAAATCACCCCGAGGCCCTCGGGACCTCAACCAAAAGCACCAACTTAACCCATAACGTCACTCAAACTTGTTCCAATCATCAAAACACATCAAACAACGCTAAAACCATCAAATCTCATCGAATTCAAGCCTAAGTTCTTCAAAAACTTCCGAAATGCACTTTCGATCAAAAACCCGACCAAACGATGTCCGAATGACCTGAAATTTTACACACATATCCAAAATCACCTAACGAAGATACAACAACTCTCGGAATTCCATTCCGACCCTCGGATCAAAATCTCACCTATCAACCGGATTTCGCCAAAATACTAACTTCGCCAATTCAAGCCTAATTCTACACCGGACCTCCAAAATCAATTCCGACCACGCTCCTAAGTCACAAATCATCCCCCGAATCTAACCGAATCACCGGAAATCACATCCGAACCTTCTAACTCATAAGTCACGTCCGGTTGACTTTTCCAACTTAAGCCTTCCTTAAAGAGACTAAGTGTCTCATTTCTTATCAAAACCAATCCAAATCAACTCTCACACACCACATACCGATAACGAAACGTGAAGAAGCAATAAACGGGAAAAACGGAGTAGTAACACATGAGACGACGGGTCGGGTCGTCACAAAACAGTAGCACATAAGCATTTCAATGTCAAATTCTGCAGAAGGTAGACATAGGCGAAAAGACTGTAAATAAGTACATTGGGATGATGCTGGGAATTGAATCAAGACATACCAGTTTTTAAAAAAAGATAAGCAAAGAAAGCGGCGATCTTGTGAAAGCCAAAGTGCAGACAAGAAAATTCAGAAAAGGTTGTGAGAATTATAAGCGTGAAGTCTGAAGTGTATTCCGTGTGTTGTAGAAAGAAACGGCCGAGTA